>NW_020450816.1:2280597-2457815 GCF_003343035.1 Apteryx rowi
GGGATTTCGGGGGCGCTGCGCAGTGACACATTGACATCACGGGGGCGCGGCCGCGCGGCGGGCGGGGGCTGCGCGCTGAAAGGCGGCGGAGCGCGGCCGGAGTCACTCCGGAACGGCGGCGGGACAGCGCGGAGCGGCGGCGCGGCCACGGCGGCGGCTGCCTACACTGCCTGGGGAGGAGCTAGCTCCGGGGGCTGCAAATGTGCCTTGGGAAGCGGACTTTTACCTTTGCCTTAGGTAAGCCCGTGCGGTGCTCCTCGCGCCCCTGCACGCGTGCGGAGCCGCATCAGGTGCCGAGGGGCTGCGCCGGGAGCGAGGGGTTTCCTGGAGCTCGCGTTGCGGTCTGAAGGCTTAGGGGTCGCGCTGGCAGATGCGGACGGGAGTGATGCGAGCTGGAGTGCTGTTTTGCTGTTACTACGTTACAGGACGTGTAAGCGAAATGCGCTGTGCATTCGCTTCTCCTCGCAAGCTGGGTGTGTGATTTAATCTGCGGCCAGTCTGACTGACTAGCTGGCCGTGCATGCCCTGTGCTGAATTGCAGGCAGAAGAGCATTCTCTTGCGTTCCCTAGTAAACAACGTTAAGCCAGTCACAATTTGTTGGTAATTATAAAACTTCTAGTTAGGTAATTGTGCCAACGCTTGAATTGTCCGTCTTGTCTAGTGCAGAGATCTCGCTTGCGTGCTGGAACCTCGTTTGATCCCCTCGAAATACCAAGGAGTCTCTAAAACCTTTCGTGCAAGGATTTTCTGTCCAGAGTTGCCTTGTATTGTAGTTTTTCTCACTGACGTGCTGACTGTGCTCCAAGCCTGTCAATCAGCCTCCAACAGCAACAGCAAGCACATGGCAATCTGCAGCGAGCTCTCAGAGCCATTACACTCTGCCCCTAGCTTCGTTTGCAACTTGCTACAGTTGCTGAGGTGTGCCTTGCAAACAAGTATCTCTTCATGATTTCTTTCAAAAAATCTTTTGCATTAGGCATTATGGTTGCACTTTGTCTGCCCTGAGGTCAGAAGGGACTTGCAGCAAGGACCATGCGGTGAAGCGGAGAGCTGGACCCGGGGACGTTGTTGTGCACGCACATATCCAGCGTGGAAGGATCGCGTGTGACTGCTCCAGTCAGAAAAGGGAAATAAAAACCCCAGTCGGCGGAAGAAAAGCAGGAATCTCGCATTCCTGGCTCTGCAGTGTCTTCTTGGAGACCTTCGCAAGTGCCTCTCGCTAGCTGATCCTGCTCCCCGGTGCCTGCAGCAGCCTGCATCTGGCGCTTTCCTCCCTTACGCTAGCCTGAGATAAGCCATTTGCAGAAAGGGCTTGATTTTCGTCACCTCTAGGACGAGAGACTTGCGGCCGAAGAAGGTGCCTTCCATCTGAACTCCGCTAGCACGGAGCGATCCGCCTTTGCAGAGAGCTGCGCCCGCTCGGCGGACAAGCGAGATAGGGAAAGGCGACCACTGCAGCCTGGCTCCCGAGAGAGGAGGGGAGAGGGAGGGAGAAGCGGATTCTCCCCTGCTCGCCGAGTAGGACGCGGCGATCCCCGCGGGCTCCGCGGGCGGGCGGCGGCGCCGGGGTGCTGGCCCCGCCGGAGCGGGCGCCCCGGAGCTCAGCACTCACCCCGCCCCGCCGCCTGCCCTAGCGCCGTCCTGTGCTCAGTGGATTTGCCGTTGTTAGTGACTCCTTGGAAATAAGTAAGTTTGGGACTTTTTTATTATTTATTTATTTTTAATCGGAGCTGACTTAGAAACGGGGGCTGTGCAGCCGGCGTGTTGGCACGTGTGCGCTTGGAGCGGCGAGCAGGTGCCTGTGGGCACACTCGCACACACCACCACCTCCCCCCGCCCGCCTCGCCGAGGAAGGCGGCGGGAGGCCGGGCCGCACCGCACGCGTGCCGCCGCCGCGGGCCGGCCGGGGCCGCCCCCCTCCCTCCCGCCTCCACCCCCCCAAGTGCCGCCCGGGACTGCGCGCCCATCGCGGGGCTCCGCACTTACTGCGGCCGGGGAGCGGCGCGGAGGGCGCGATCAAAGCCTCGGGGCGCCCTGGCAGAGCCCCTGCGGCGGCCGTTACCCCGTCGCGCGCGGCGGCCGTTGCCCCGCCACACCCCGGGGGCGCCGCGCCGCGGGGGGAGGGGTGGGTCTGCGGTGCGACCGTTACGCGCGTGTGGGGGGGGGGGAGGAAGCTCCGAACCGCCCCGCTGCAAACGAGCATAACGTAGAGAAGCGAAGCGCCGGTGGGGGTCGGGGCCGGGGCCGGAGTGGCGGCCCCGCGGCAGCGGCGGAGGGGCCGGCGCTGCCCGAGCCGGCGGCGGGGAATCCCCGGCGCGCTGGCCGCCGGCGCTGCCGCTTTAAATGCCGGGAAGTCCGCCCTCCTGAGGTAGCGGCGACCTCGGTCCTGCCCTCCCCCTGCGCCGGGAGGGGGGGAAAGCCCTTGTTTTCATTCATAACTTTTTTTTCCCTTCCCTTTCTTTCTTTCTTTCCCCTCCTCTTCCTTCCTCTCCGTCAGCCGCCCGTGCCGCGCCTCGCCCCGCTCCGCTCGCGTCGCAGAGGGCGCCGCGCCGCGGGCCGGGCCGGGCCGGGCCGAGCCGAGCCGGCCGCCTGCGCGGCGGAGTGCGGAGGAAGCGCTGCCCCGCGGCCGTGGCGCCGCCGGCTCTGCGAAGCCCTGCCCTGGGTGCAGAAACGGAGGTCTCGCGCTGGGCTTGCTTTATTTTATATTGAGCGGGGAGAAAAAAAAAACTTTTTTTTTTTTTTTTTTTTCATGGCGGTGGAGGTTGCCGTTCTCACAGAGCCTTCAGCCCGTTCAGCTCTGCCGCCCTCTGCCTGGCTTGCAGCTGGGCTTGTCAGTCCGCCGGCCGCGTTGATTTTGCACTTTCCCCCAAAGATGGCACTGGATGTCTTTTACATTTTCTTAGGATATTATTTTTCGTTCCCTCGGGAGCCCCCGCTTCTGGCTGGTGCAGCTGTAAATCTATTCCCTGTTCACGTTCATTCAGCCTTGGTGCGCTGTGGGTTTGTGTTCAGTGCTTGTGAAGGAAGACAGCTTGTCGTGTGGGGGGAATTAGAAGTGAATGCGATTTTTTTTTTTTTTTTTTTAATCTCGTGACCCTAAGTCCCACACAGGCGACATTAAATGCAAAAAGGAAATCTTTGACTCCTGGATCACCACAAAGACTTCTGTGTCGTGGTAGAAACTGGTAGTAAGCATTTATTAGCGTTCGGAGTGATAAAGATTCACAACTACGTGTCTGAAGAAATCTTTCTTGCTCTTGTCCTTCCCTGTACTATTGTGCCTCTTTCTCTTGAATTGAGAACAGCTCCATGCCAGATATGGTCTGGACAGCCAAGACGGACTTTTTCTCACGATTGCTGGATGAGTTGTTTGGGAATGCTTGATTGCCTAGCACTCATCTTTCTCCTCTTTCAGACAAATATATATTACTTTTGGGAGGGAAGGTGAAAGGGGACTTTTCCCCTAGCTTTCAGTAAAGGAAAGCAGTTTCTTTTCTTGATTTTCTATATGGAATGTGCAGTTTAGATAATCTTATCTACATTTTTATATAGGTACAGAGCTGTCACTGCTGAGTTTTCCAAATCAGCATTGCAATCTTTATGTCAATAGATAAGCAGAATGAAAGGAATGAAAATATGTATCATTTATTTAGAAAATAGAATAAAAGATGTAACATTTGAGGAGCTTTTAATCAACAGTTTATCTTGTGAAAAAGGATTTTTTTTTGTTTTGAGGGTTTTTTTTTGTCACCTGTTATACAGAAAGTACCGGAGCATTCATAAAAACAGTTATCTGATACCTACTTTATCTTATTCTTTCCTTCCTTCACACCCTGCCCTGTGGTCAGAAAATACTTGAAAACCTGCTTCTATTTACATCTTTGCTTTATTTTTATAAGGAGCATATTAGACTTGGATGCCGTGCAGCTTTCTTATAGAAAAGGTCTTGTCTTCTTAACAGTACTTACTTTGAGATTCTGTAATGCACATATCTCACTTTAAAAAGGAAACTTTATCAAGATCTACTAGGAAGCAAATCTTTGTAGCATTCTGATGTTGCAAATACAGACAGAGGAATAATAATTGTGTATGTCCTTTTTTTCTGCCATACAGAGTATGAACCTGATAGGGTTCTTTCCTGATTCTGATTTAGTTTTGGGGGCATTCAGAATTGCTATTGCTGATTAGATGTTGAGTTCAGTAGCAAGTGAAAAAACATGTAACTTCCCATGGCTTGCCAAGTAAGCACACAGAATAATACTGATTTTTATTTGAATTTTTTTTTAATAGCATGGGGTCTCCTTTTGCATTTCTCATATATGATGCCATACTGAGACTCCCCCCATTACTGGACTTTGGCCAGATCCTCAGTGTCATTGTAATCCCCTGCTGAAAGAGATCGGTACCAGGTGGCTAGGGCAATTTGTGGTTTGCCATATCATTCTTATTTTCAGAAAACATCCTGTTCTTTATTCCTCTTTTGTCCTTGATCTTGTGTACGTATGTATATATACATGCAGACAGACAGTGTTTATTTATATTTTCTTTTTATTACTATTTTAGGATTTCAGATGCATGCCAGGTTCCCATTGAGTGCCAGAAGTAGAGATCACTACAGATGGAGCCCCAAAGTCAGCATGGCAGTGGTGGTTCATTAGTTGTGATTCAACAGCCCTCTTTGGACAGCCGGCAAAGGTTGGACTATGAAAGAGAGAGCCAGCCAACAACTATTTTGTCACTGGACCAGATCAAGGCGATCAGGGGCAGCAATGAATACACCGAAGGCCCATCTGTGGTGAAAAAATCGGGGCCGCGGACAGCACCGAGGCAAGAGAAGCATGAAAGAACTCATGAAATTATACCAATTAATGTGAATAATAATTATGAACACAGACCCAGTCATGTGGGGCATGTGGCACATCAGCATAATGCCAGGGCTCCTGTCTTGAGCAGATCAACTAGCACGGGGAGTGCAGCTAGCTCTGGAAGCAATAGCAGTGCTTCCTCAGAGCAAGGACTGCTGGGACGGTCACCTCCATCCAGGCTGGGTTCAGGCCACAGATCCGATCGGACAGTCCGGACACAGCCCAAGCAGTCATCTCTGATTGTAGATGATCTGAAGAGTCCCTTGAAAGAGGACTTGACACAGCACAAGTTTATCTGCGAACAGTGTGGGAAGTGCAAATGTGGTGAGTGCACAGCCCCAAGGGCCCTCCCATCTTGTTTGGCCTGCAACCGGCAGTGCTTGTGCTCTGCTGAGAGCATGGTGGAGTACGGCACCTGCATGTGTTTGGTCAAGGGGATCTTCTACCACTGTTCCAATGACGATGAAGGGGACTCTTATGCGGATAATCCCTGTTCTTGTTCCCAGTCACATTGCTGTTCTAGGTACCTGTGCATGGGAGCAATGTCCTTGTTTTTGCCTTGCTTGCTCTGCTACCCTCCTGCAAAAGGATGCCTGAAACTGTGTCGAGGGTGCTATGACCGTGTCAATCGTCCAGGCTGCCGATGTAAGAACTCCAACACTGTCTATTGTAAACTGGAGAGCTGCCCCTCTCGGGGTCAGGGCAAGCCCTCATGATTTTTGGAGGGAGGTTTACTTTCTCCAACTCTTATTTTCAGGTTGTAGCTGATTTTTTTTTTTTTCCTGTTTTGGGTTTTTTTTTCTTTTGCTTTCCTTTCTTTCTCCCCCACTTCAAATACTTAAGTTCTTCCCTTTGCATCTTTGCTCTCCTTCTATTGCTCTCTTTCTGTTGACTCAGCTGAGTGTGGAGCGTTTTACGTAGTCATTGCTGCTCTTTGGTAAGTGTGGACTCCATATCTGCATCTGCCTACTCACTTTGGCAGGGCTTTTTGAGTTTGCAGCTAAGCCGCTCCTGAAAGAGAGGCAGTGAGGGCTCACTGGGCTCTTTTGCAGCCTCTTGCCCTGTGAATATCTTCCCAAAGATGTTTTTCGTTCTCAGCAATTATTTTTCTTGTTTAGTTGGTTGGGTTTTTTTGGTTTGTTTTTGTTTCTTTTAACCCCCTGGGTTCCAAGGAGTAACTGTTTCATGAGTGAGCTGGATTGTGAAGCAACATTTTGTGTGTGTCCTTTCTGGACAGGGATGTAAAAGAAAGGCTTTACCTAAAGAAAGGCCTAACTCTTCTGCAAGCAACCTCCTTTTCTTTTTTCCTCCTGTTTTGTCTTAGCTTTTGGAATAGTCTCAGTCCTGAGATTTAGCTGGTTGTTCCTCCTCTGCCTCTCCTTTTTTACTTTTAATGTAACTTCAGTTTTTGCTTTACTATGTAGATCTTCACATTGGAGACATTATGGCTGCAATGTACTCATTTATTGCTGTCAAATCTTTGAAGGATACGGCTCACTTCACTCTCCTACTCCTGTTTCTATAGTCCATCAGTATCATGTTGATATTAAAGTTGGTGGTGTTCATATATCCAAACAGTCTTCAGGTGTCATTAAGTTGCCTAAATGTTTCTTGTGGTCCTTTTGGTTTAGTGAATTTGGCTCTGCTCTGTACTTTATAATTTTATTCTGTTCTCTGTTTTATTGCCTTAGCCACAAATTGTGGTCCTTTTTTGTATATTTTATGTATAAAACACAAAGTTGAATTCTGACTATTTTTAAGACAAAAGTCTGTTAAAACTTTTTTTATTGTAAAGATATTTATTATGTGAATCTCTATTATTTTATGATATTTATTGCAAAAGACTTTGAAAATGTACTCATGTCTGAATATAACAAAATATCAATACTTAACGAAATAAGGATGACACGAAGAAAGTACATATGTTAACTATAATGCAGAAAATATATTAATTAATGAAAATGGCTCTCGAGTTCTTTATTATAATGACAGGTTGTGAGCTGCATGTCCATATTGCTAAGTTGTTGGGTTGTTTTTTTTCTCTTGTCGTCTATCAGGTAGCAAATAACTTCATATCAGTACTTTGAAACCACTAGTCTAGTATTTAATACAATTGAATGTATGCATTGTGGCTGACAGTGCCAAGAGATGTAGGCCCTATTTATTTACCAAAGTATTTGCAAATACAGCTGTGGAGGAGGAAACACTAACTTCAAGCTTTTGTTTCCTAAAGAATACCAAATTAACATGTAAATTTGTTTTCAGTTTTCTATTTAGAACGTCTTGGCTGGTTAAATTGTACGTCAACTGAAATAATGAACCTATTAAGCTCAAATCTAAATAAAAAGCAAGAGGTAGGATAAAAAATAATGGCTGTGTCGCTGTAGTTTGCTAGCTTTGGAGGTTGGAGTTTGTGAGTGTGTGTGTTTGTGCATCTTTGTGTGGCTCATTTGTTTTTTTTTCCCATATGTTTTCCCAGTGACAACTGAGGCTACTTTTCTGTCTTCTGTCTCTCAAAGGTGACCCAAGTGTCAGAGCTACTTGTGGCTATTTAAGGCATATTCAGCAAAAAAGCTTTTCATTAGAATGAATGGGGAAATCTCATTCCTCTGTGTATGTGGGTCAAGGCTAACATCACAGTCCTTTTAAAGTAAAGAGTTTATTAAATGGATGTAATTTTACATGGTATTCAGAGTAAGTGGTAGTAGAGAAACACCGCTCTAAGAACATAGTAATAATTTGGCAAATGTATCATACCTTGCATTTTGATGTCTTGCTGCTTTGAGTTGCCATATTCAAGCTGTACTAACCCTTGGTGTATTGATGATTTGAATAGGCTGGGCTTTTGTAGTTAACTCCATCAAAGCTGATTCAGTGGCATATAGTGAGCTGACTAAAAAGTGGCATCCTTTATTAAACAGTACATAGAGTTTCAGTGAAGCATACAGTGAAATCGTGATATGCCTACATCTAAGAAAACACTTGCTTTACAGTTTACAGTTGGCAGTATTGCTCTCCCAGTCTACTGCCGTGCTTAAATGTCACGGATTTACAGGCTAGGAAGTTTGTCAGGTGGCGGTGTATATACAATACACTTTCCAAGATTTACTCTTCATGTGATGAAGCGAAGCCAAGAGAAGATTGTTTCAGACAAGTAGCTGACTTTTGCTTTGTGCCGCTTCCTAATCACTGATACTTCTAACAGTGACAGCTGCAAACTGCCCTAGGAGACAATGAAATCCTTGTTAAACAGTCTCCGTTGGTCAGATATGACCATTTTTAAGACTGTGTACTGGCACTCAAAAACAGTGAGCCAGCTGCATTTTCATAACTGGTTACAATCCAGCTATATGTTGAGTAAGTTTGTTCCAAGGGTTGTTAGCTATTCTTCTTCAAGAAATCCTATTTATATTGTTGATCTCTCTTTCTGTCTCTCTCTTTTCAGACAGGTGATGTGTGGGGTTTTTGTTTTGCTTTGTTTTTTAGCAGAATAGGGAAAAGCCCAAAGGACCCACATGTATTCTGTCATTCAGTGATCATCTTCCACTATTATCTGCGTCACGCTAGCCTGTGGCCACGGTTTCAGATTTCTTAAAAAACAACAAAAAAAGCCTGTTCCAGTGAGTCAGACTAACCAATGCTCTTTTTACTAACTAAACTTAAGGAATAAGATTTCAATTTCTCATGAGTCAAATTTGCCCTTAATGATCTATTCTTTCACACAGAAACTAGAAGCTAATAGTTCACTGTATGTATAAAGTGCTATTCTGATTGTCATATGTTACCCTAGAGAAGGCAGTGGTAAAGGAGTGAGAGTGGTAGCTTTTTGTTGTTCTCACTTTGGATGCTGTCTTTTGTACTTAATATACATCTATCTTGCAGATCTTTTCTGGGTCCTTCAAAACATCAGATGTCTGCTTTTGCTTATAGAAATGATTGTGGCTTCTTTTAGGCTGACAGATTTTGTGGTGTGGAACCAAGCAGGATTGCATGAAGGCAAAGAAATGCTTTTCTAGTGGAAAAAAATCTGAGCAAGCTGACAGGTGTATGAAAAAAGCCTCCACAATTTGAACAGACAGAAGTTATTCTCCTCCAGTCTTCTATGTTAAATATGCACTCAGTAGCTGTTATAATCCCTTCTGTTACTTCCTATATTATGTGGTACTTTGCTACACTGAAAACACATAGTGTCTGGAATGATCACCCAGATGTATTGTATTTTGTTCTAAGGGGCTGAATAGTTTTGCTAAATGCTAATGGGATTTTTAATGATTAGAAGACTGAAGTGTAGATTTCAGTTCTTGAACCCAAACTTTGTCAATGGGCTGTTCAGGATGCTTTCTGCATATCTGTGCAGTGCCAAACTGTAAAGGGTCCAGTTGCTATTAGAATATAGATGCTAAAAAATACTTAGTTAACTAATTTTAGGTAGCTTGGAGATTTCACTTTGAAAAATAAAGAATACCCAGCATAAAATGGTTGCATAAGAAGGCAGGGAAGTTCAGCTGACCTACTAACCTAATTGTATCAGTTTCTGATGGATTTGAACAAGTCTGCCATCTGGTTATGCACAGTAGACTTCTGAAATGTCTCGCATAAGGCCTGGGATGAAGGAAAAGGGGGAAGCTTCTGCAAGCTAGAATTCAAATCTTGGTTTACTGAGTGTCTTGAAACTTGTAGTAAGAGATGAGTTTTGGAAACAGATGGTAAATGAGTTTCCAAGTTCCCCGCTGGAGGAATACATTGCTAGGATGAGAATTTGAGACAGTTATGGTGTTTCTAAAGACAGCTTCATTACGCTAATTCTAGTGTTGATGATAGCGTTATCCAAAGTGGGATAATGCTTAACAAATGAAAAGTACTTGCTCTTGTTTATGGTTCCATATCATAAAGACAGGTGGGAGAGGATTAGCTCCTCTGTCTGTGATAAAGCAAATCCGTTAAGAGGGATTAAAAAGGCTATATGAAGTGTTTTAATGGACTTATATGAAGTAATAGATTTTTGTCCTGGAGGAATGTTCAGGACTCACTGATACTTCTGTATTTCTTGTTCTACAAAAATTGCCTCCAAATTCTGAGGAATCATGATTAATTGTTGGCTTTCTTCCAACTGGAGCATTTGTGTCAGTCATGGTGGTGCTTCAAAAAACCTGGAATAAAATTTTGTTTTACTATCCCACAACCGGATTTACCAGGCCATACAAAATGCATGCACAGGTGTTGTTCTGATTGGCCTTCAGCACTGGGGATGTCTCTTTCAAAGCAGCTCTTAAATGTCCGTCCTTTCTAGACGGAATTACTTCTCACCTTATTTTCTTTCATGGATGAGAGTGGCCAAGGGCTTCTACCCTTGAGGGTGGTTACATGGCCACATGGGGCCTGTGTTAACAAGAAGTTTTAAACTTACTAGAAGGACCCACCAAAACCCCTCCAAACTTAACAGAAAGTTACCTGCAGCACGTTCTGTTTCTCCTGCTAGAGCAGGGACGTGGTGGTACTGTAACGGGGACACCGGACTGAAGTGCCACTGTCCTGCGGGGAAGTAAGGATGGTCTGTGAGTTGGGCACAGGCCACAGATGAGCCTCCTGGCACCATCTCACCATTGGAAAATCCCAGCCCAGAATTACCCAGACTCTTCCGTATACCCTCGTGCTGTGAATGCTCTCTGTGCTGAACTTGGCACAAGGTGAGAGCTCTTTCAGTGCACATCCCCGCCACCAAACACAGCAAGAAAGCCCGAGCCCTCACGAAACACTTGCACAAGGCATAGATTCCTTCACCTATAACTTGTGATGACCATTAAACCCATCGTGTGTGTGTGTGTGTGTGTGTGTGTGTGTGTGTGTGTGTATGTGTGTGTTTGCATGCGTGCTTTGAATGGGCTTTGTTTTTTAGATATATAGGTAGCAGCGTATGGGTACTAATTTGCTCTTGCTTCAATTTGAGATTGGGAATAGCTTGTATGTGTCTGTACAGGTGTTTTCTGTTAGATACTGTATTTTTGGCTGTGGTGTTAAAAGGTAAATCAAATTCTCATCGTTTGTAAAGGCTAAAAGAGTAATAGATACGCACTGGCCACCATATCAGAAGCCAACACAGCTGGAATGAAGCTTTATTCTCGTTGTGTTATTTAATACTTAATTTATATTTGTGACAAAGAGATGCAATGCTGTTATTTTTTCCAGGGTAATGTTTGGAGCTGCCACTCCCACTTCTCTAGGTGAAAGTGTCTTTAGATGAGATACTTCCTCATTTACTAGTAAGTAAATACAAATACAGGGCATATTCCCTGTGGGCCACACCTGATCTTATTTCTTGGATTTAAATATACAAGGGTGAAACCCTAGTCTTATTTACTTTTGCCTTTTACTTCAAAAGCACCATAAATTCACCCAGATCTTTCAATATTTATATGCATGAATTTGGAATAAAACCTAAAATGGTATTTTAAAAGGAAGAGAAACCATGTACTTCCAAGTGGATGACATTGCCAAGTGTATTACAAAATTAGCTGTCTTGAGCCTGACAGTGTAATTATTGTGAACTACTTTTTTGAAGAAGAGAAACATGTCAAAAGGCACAAACCCTGTTTGACAGAGGCTCTCCCCGCAAAGGCTAACCTGCATCGTGTTTGTGCACTGAGCAGCACCATGGGGCTTGCATCCCATCCGACCTGCCGGGGCCGCAGCTGTAGCACGGCTGGCTTCATAGCGCAGAATATTTAATCTGAGTAACGCTGGTGGAGTTACGCCAGTGACTGAGGTGGCCAAGCAGTGGTGTACTGACACTGGTGTCTGATCCGACTGCAAGCGGTTCTGAAAGTACTCAATACTAGCGGTAGGGTTTTTTGCTTGTTTTTTTGTTGTTGCTGTTTTTCTTAATTGGGTTGGTTAGTGCACTGTCTAGGATTTATTCACAGGTGCTAAAATGTTCTTAGTTTATACAACAGGGAAAAAAAAAAGAAAATAGAGTGCAAAACCAAGCTACTGTATAGCTGGAATACCCTAAACATATGCTAAAATTATATAACATCACTTCATAACTGATTAACTACTTAATATTTTAAATCAAATTACCTGTCTTCTGGAGAATCCTTTAATCTCCAACCCATACAACAGTTCTTCCACTGCTGTCAGGATGCCTCTTTCACGCTTCAAGCATGAGGAAAAGTTGAAGTTACTTGGCCTGGGAAAGATCCTCTTCAAAGGGCCATGGCTTACTTGAGTGGAGTTTAACTTGATGCTTTTAGATCTGTGAGCTTTATGCATAGGACACTTTAAAATAAAAGCAATTAAACAGTTGCTTGGGAGGAAGGAGGAAATGTGGTGGCTTTTCTCCAACATGGATATTGGAAGATTGTGTGGTACCTTATTTTTAATATCAAAGTTTCCTAGCTGCCCCTGGCCAAAACCCATGTCTTACCATTTCCTTAGCAAGTATTGTTTATCTGACCTCCTCTTTTTAGAGAATAATTGTACATTTGTTGTTCATTATTTTAGACAGCATGCAAAGTTCTTCTGGATGAAAAATGCTATGACTGTGTGTGAGCCATCTGTGCTACTGTACTACTGATGCATCTGCTGATTTAATACATTTCTATGTGTTTTATATCTCCTCTGAATCAGTGAAGATGATCCTGGGTAGTCAGAGTGGAAAATATGGTATAGCTGGATCCTGGGGTTTTGTTTTGGTCCAAAGTTCAGATCTAGATACACTTTGCCAAAGTTCAACAGTACCTGGCATCTCGTCTTGAGAATCTGCACAGTTATGTAAGGAAATACTATTGTAGTTGGAAACGCATAAATTCTGCTGCATTAAATAGTCAAGGGATCTTTCTAGGAGCAAGTGGTAGACATATAAGAAGTCATTTTGGATTTGCTGTATATATTTTTGTATGGGTTTTCAAGTCCTGAGTTTGTGGGTTTGTTCCCCCCTTTCTGCCTTGTGCCCTATACTGGTGTAAGAGCACTTGCTGTGGTAGTACCACAGCCATCCATCACTGCTGCCATGGTGCAGATAACGTCCCCTGTCAATGTTAAGCTACTTTGTTGTTCCTGCTGACAGCTCTAGCATACGTGGTTTGGGATAACTTTATCTGCTCAGGTGGCAAAAGTTGCAGCATCTCCTTAACCATGAGCTCAAAGCAGTTTGCACTTGCGTACTTAAATTATTTTAAATCAAATACGCCTGATGAAACAGCTCTGAGGAAGATATTTTCCCTTTGCTGCTGGGAAAACTGTGGCTAGAGGATCCAAGCAGCTTGCGTGGAGTCCCACTGGGAGACACTGGCACGAGCACAGTCTTGCCTGGCGGTGCAGCACATTACTGTTCAGTCATTCTGCACTGAGAGGTGAATGAATGGGAAAACCCACTAAAGTCTAAGACTGCAGCACTTCCTGTAGAGTATTTTTTATAGAGAAATTGTATGTAGTAACATGCCATAGACCGTTTGTGTGTGGGCATGCATTTGACTGTTATGGTTCAGAAGTAATGTTAATACTCTTGGGAGAATATATAAACCTAACAGAGGGACAAATTTAAAATGCTTTTGGTGCAGCACACTGTACAGTATGATCCAGCTAGACCATCTGTAATGAACAGTTCTGCATTTATTAGGTTTTTTTAAGTAATATTTGAAAATGGTGGTCATCCTGCTCTCTGGCTTTTGGATTTCTGGGGAAACTAGGTAGAAGTATAAATAATACGTTACTCACAGGGCCAGAAACTAGAGCCAGATCCTATGGCCTTCTAATTAAAAACCTTTATTTCGCCAGATTTATTCTGTGGGCCTTACTAAATAGATAAGCCTTGGGTTTCTAATGGGGAATATTTGGGGAGGAATGTGGCCTTTGTTGCTGTGAATGGTCGGGAGCAGATTAGGGGGCTGCCAATTTCCTGCTGCCTTTCAGTGCTGCAACCTGAGCCCGGCTGGCTGCTGGCGCTTGCACAATTGCAAACAATGGGTGGCTTCTTTCAGGTCTCACTTCAGAGCTCGGGGAAACTGGGCAAGTGGCTAAAGCCCTACTTTACAGGTAATTAACAATAGATAATGTTTGCTCGGCGTGTTTTTTTTTTTTGTTTGTTTTGTTTTGTTTTGTTTTTTTAGGAGCTGCTAAAGGTGGAAGTCCACCCTGGACTCCCAATATAGATCCTGCACAGTAGTCCGGGGAATGCAGCCCCAGACATCTCCCGAGCAAGATGGTGCTGGGTCAAACATGCCCCCAAGCGAATAAATGAAAGCGGAGCAGAAGAGCTGCTTGGTTGCTACAAATGCTGGAGGATAAAGCAGCAAAGCCTGGACAAGCTGCCTGCTTCGAGCAGCCCAGCGTGTGAGTAGTTGGTGCTGCAATCCTGCCCACAATACAGGGTCCCTTTTTATTGTATCCTCTATCTACTTTATTAGGTGCAAACTTCTCATGCCTTGTTGACATTTATGTAGGGTAGTTAAATGTTTTCTTATGTATATTAAATTCTAGGAAACCACCTGACCTTCAAAGGTTTATCTCGAATACAGAAGCTTGTATTTGCCACATAAAGATATACATGTCTAATGTTTAACATTATCTGGTTAACAGAGAGCTGTGGACACCTAGGAAGTAGCTGTGAAAAGGATGCTCTTGCATCATTATTAGCATTTGTTTAAAAATACACTGCACATGGTTGGGGCAGAGAGGAAATGGCTAAATTTGGATGCTTGGGCTCCATACAGGTAGCACAGGGAAGAGATTAACATGAGAATAAGGGTCACCTTCCATCAGCCACAGAAGTGAATCTGCGTTTGCCCGACAGCCTGTGAGGTAATGTGCTGGCAAGTTTTGAAAAAATGGAAAAAATAAGAATGGACCTTCGAACATGCTGGTGCAGAAATGTCTCCGCTGGCGTGCAGAGCTAACTGTTTATTTGACCTTGCTGCATGTGTGGAAACTTCCTGAGTAAACAGGATGCTGGCGCGCACACATCGCGCACTTGCCCAGCGTGTACATGTCCACTTGCTTTCTGTATCTGCAAGACTTGCGCATGCAAAAGCCGGAGGAGAGATGGGAAAGGTTGCTCTGGTAAAACCTGCTCCAGTAAGTCCTGGCTAATACGAGTTTGTCTGACTCAACTTTTAGCACCAGGCGAAACTGCTAGCAAACCATATGTGAACTCTGCATCCCTCCTTCATTGCCCCCAAGGCAGCTCTTGCTTCTGCTCCTCTCTCTCCCATCACAGGTTGCAGTTTGGTAGTGGCCTTGCTGGTGTGAGAAGTTCCTGCCTCCCTCTGTCGTGCCGAGCCAACGGCTTATAAAACACAATGTACCTGGACCAAAAGAGGGAAGGGACTTCCTAAGCCTGGCTGTGGTGCCAGGGGAGATGTCACGTGTGTCCCTGCATGCACCATACCTGCAGCCCTAGCTTGCAGCACCGGCTCTTTTTTGGGCTGCCCCTGCACCCTGACCGTGCTGGTAGGTGCTAACCATGCTGGCAGGCTTGGTGGCCGGCAGCCACTCTCTCTCCTTACATCCCTGCCTGAAGATATGGCTTTGTAGGTCATTACTGAGACTGCAGATGCTGATATAGGGCAATGAGCCATAAAGGGAAGTACCTGGCAGAACCTGACGAACCGCTGTACGAGTCCTCCCGACGCATACATTTGGGCATGTAGGCAAGGTATATATCAAACAAACAAAAAAAAACAGAAATGAAAACAAGCAATTTTGCAGTTTTTGTGATTCTAAGTTTCCCATGAGGCTTGTAGTGTTTCGTTAGCTTTTACTGTGAACTGACTTCTGCTTCTTGTTCTCACCATCCAAAAGGCTATCGGAAAAACTGTCTGACTCGATAACCTACTTCTGTTTCTCCTCCTTCCTGTTGTAGCTGTCCCTTGTACTTCTATGGCCTGACTGACTTATTCTAGACTCTAAATTTTGCAACAGAAATGATCCCAAAACGAGAAAAGGGTGGCAGAGCTGAAGCACTCTGGATGCATGTCTTCTTCAGAGCTGGAAAATCTGCTGTGTTTGAGCTGAGGGAGCAGTGGATGGGCCCTCCTTGCTGGCCTTCACCACGAGCTCTGAGAAAGAGGCAGGAGGGATTTTAAGCAGAGGCTTAGAGCCAGGCTATAAAATTGCCTCACTGGTAGCTTTGTTGTGTGATTGTGATTATTTCCTCCTTTCCTCAGTTCCTTGCCGATAATTTAGGAAGTGTGTGATATACTTGAGCTCCTTTCTTTTGGAAAACCACTATGTATTTTAGTAGGGGTTCATTAATTTTGGCTTTTATCGCTACTGCTCCTGAATCTCATACCCTTGAGTTAGGGAAAGGTAAACTGCTGTAGCATTACATATATTTGTAAATATAACTTACATTTACAGTGTAGTTCTATTTGAAAATGAAAACCGCTGTAGAATGCTACAGTTAACGTAAAACCCGGACTACCATTCTCTATTTAATTCTCTAGTGGTGTAAGCAACGTAGGCCTGCACTAGTTTTCAGGTTTATTAGATTTTGGAGAAGCTGTGGAGTTCAGGTTGCTGTAACTCTGTGGTCCCTGCTCCATTAGAGCCCTTCCCAGTAAGGCAGCCCCGACCTTCCCCACCTGGGAGCCTGCAATAACGCTGCCGCTGGCACATTGAGAGCCAAATCCCTCCCCCAGATTTCCCAATGTGTGCTGGGTTGCAGGGCTCTTTCTCTGCAAGATAACTAAACACCCCTTGCTAAAACTTGTAGAAATCCTAATATACCTGATCTCTCCTGCTGTGAGCTGAGACCTTTTCCTGAGAGGTTTGAATCTAAAATTTGTAAATCCTAACTCCTAGCACAGCTCAGTAAACTTGGCAAAGATTGCCTGAATGCAATAAACTTGGTGAAGGATTGTCCAAGTCCTATTTATTTTCTTCCTCTTTCCAATGGAATTTAATCCAAAGAATCCAGGAGTCCCTGATTTACGCTCTCTAGTCTCAAGAGTGTATGTATGTGCATGTTACATAAACCAACTTCTGTTTGTGCACCCCAGAGAACAAAAGAAATGCATTTTGTCTGCATATTCAACAGTTCCATGCAGAATGGAGGAACAAGTGCATTGCCTTTAGCTGCAAAATGGGAGCCTGAAATGAAGCTCATGAATCCATGTAAAGCTACCTAAAATATGGCCCTGTTTTCTGGATGAGGCAGTCTCAGAATTTCTGACAATCAAGTAAATTAACTGGATTCCTACATATCAGAAACTAACTATAGGCTATTGGCTTTAAAATCTGGACCTTCTAAGTCAGTTTTGCCTTTAAAATAGAACTTGGAATGATCAAGATAAAGCCAAGCATTGACTTTGATGTATAAGGGCCACACCGGTGAGAGAAGAGCTGGGAAAGGGACAATTGCAGCGGTGCGAATGTCCTCGTCAGAGGGGACAAGACTTCTGAACGTCACCCATCCAGGAGGAATAGCACTTGCATGCATTCGTTAACCTATGTATGGCTTAGCATTTGAGGTTTTGTAAATCATAATACTCTTAATATTCTCTTTTGAAGTTTGATTGGAGCTAATTAAACAATGAGAAGAAAAGCAATTTTATGTTGTATGTGTGTTCAAGGAAGACCATTATTTTGAATCAAGAAAGCTTTTTTTTTTTTTTCCCCCCAGTTCTTGTCCAGCTGGAACTTGACACCCAAAGGCATTCACTGTGTTCTTACTTCTGCTATAGGTGTGTGGGGTTGGGTGTTTTTTTTTTTCCTTTATAAATATACGTATTCATCGTCTTTCAAACTTCTCCCTTTTTTTGACAGAAGACACTACTGCTGACTAGTACTTCTCAGATCAGTATCTGACTTAAAATTGCCAAGATAAGGTCAGCTTGGTGTTTCTCAACTGGACCAGCTCTTGCTTTTTTGCTAACAAGCTTAATAAGGGTATGGTAGGGCAAAAGGACAGCATCACACCCTAATCAAAGGAGAAGCTGAGCCAACATAAGCTTTAAAAAAGCTAACCATGTTTTAAAGAGGTCACCAAAACGCAGCATGGCTGCTGGGAGGGCACGAGGCGGGTGAGTGGCAGGCACTGGCCAGGCTGCTCTCTGAAGGGTCGCAAAGGGGGCCAGCATCAGCCCTCGGCCCCGGGGAGAGGGTCGCGGCTGTGAGCTGGCTGCCCCACCGCGCTGTGGACGGGCACGGGTACACCTGGCCCCAGCTCCGCGGGGTCCAAAGTCCTTCCGACTTTGATTGAGGCGTGTCGAAAAAGTGGCTTTCTGTCTCTTCTGGGGGTGTTTAGGTAAAATGCAACTTACGATAAAAATATATCCCATGACACAAGATACATAGCTGCATGATAGCTAACACTTTCCTCTTGCTGCTTTTGCATTCTGTGGGTACGGAGAGGATACGTGGGGATATTTGCATATCCACTCAGCATAAAACAAAGCTTTTCTCTCTCATATCTAAAATTTCCCCTGTGATTTTGGGCACTGCTGTCAGCCTTGCTCGTACATGATGTTCTGCTTCAGAAAATGATGCCGCCATCACGTTTTTCAAAAGGGATGTCGATTTGCCAAAACAAATGAAGGGCAGAGGAATGCCTGACTACTTTGTTTTGATTTTATGTAACCTTTACAATATCCTCTTACAATGTCTCCCAGATAAGTAGGTGGCATGCCAAAAAAATAGAATAGTTAAAACTTCTAATGATCTCATCTGATCTCTCTGCTTTAAACAAGGTGCTTTTTGATGGTTTACTAGACATGACATCAGAGTTTCCTGTTTCATTTCTTCAGCGTGCAGGGGAGAGCCAGCTGCCATGGGCCGGGCAGCTCCGGTGGTGAGCACCCCACCGAGGGGAACAGAGTCACCGCGTGATCGGCATTAAAGGCACAAGAAGTGCAAATGACACCAAAGAAACAATGGATGAGTTGGACAAGGATGTGCGCTGACACATCGGAGTCAGAAGGGCAAGCAGTTTTTAAATTTCCCCCAGCTTGCTTGAGCCTTGGCTCAGCTGCAAGTGCACAGGGAGGCCAACAGGCCCTGAGACTCCGGGTCTTCCTGCCACACAAACAATTTTCTCTCCTTGGTCTGAGGATAAGCAGTGGTGGAACCAGTTTCGTATCCTTACTCCTTTTGTTGGAAAAAAAAATTGCTTTCCTTGCAAAGCATGATTGTATACTCTATGCACGTGGGAAGCAGTGTGAACTAAAGGACCACTGGCTCAGAGGAGGCCTAAGAGCATGGGAGCCTGGGGACAGAGCAGCAGCGAAAGCCAAGCTGCGTGGCGCTGCCAGGGGCTGCTCTGGACTTGCTCTTTCTGTGTCCTGTCCTGGGCATGGCAATGGCAGTCTGTCCTTGGGGAGCAGTGAGGTTAGGGGTTGCTGCTTGCCAGAGCGCAGGTGAGGTGCTGCCTGGCAAAGGGAAACAGGTGAAAGCATTCAGTCATCTGCAATCATTTCCGTAACAAAAAGACTAGATATTGTCAGCTGGTGCATAGCCTTGGGGTCATCTTCTTATCTAGACCTAGGCAGGAAACTATAAGATTTACAACTGGATGTAAGAAATAGCAATTGCCCACCTAATCTGCAGGCTAGATTACTGCAATATATTTTCCTTGGGGTGTAACCCTAAGGGATCCAAAGTCAGCAAGGCAGAGCAGCACATGCATGGGCTGTTGGCTGAGCAAGTTAGGATACTGAGAACATGGTACACTAATGCTCTGGCGTTGATAAATGCAGGATAAAATAGAAAATTTCTGCCCTGAAAGCTCTGAGCAACCAGTGGCCCTTTTGGCAGACTCGTTTCCACAGAGAAGAGCTGTGTTACTCTGCAAATCAGCAGGTGCAAACTCACCTCAGCTGAGGGGCTACACCTGGCGAAAGAGCTTTTCCTCATATATAAGAGCAATAAGGGGAGTTCTTCTTGCTGCAGGTTGTAGACTGCATTGATCTTCTTTAGGGCTTGCTACAAGACTTGCAGTTTTAAGCATAAGGGTTTTATTTAGGATGTGTACCATGTTCCTGCATGGACTGTGAATCCTTCTCTCGTGCTGGAGCTGCATGGCATGCATTTGGTGAGTCCAGTAGGGTGTTAGATGCTGTAGTGTCGTGTGCTTTAGCAAGTATATTGATGATAAAAATGCCCTGTGAAGTGTGGTTAAGCTCTAGGTGTTTGCTGTGAGAATTACAATATTTTCTTTCTTTAAAGCACTTGTTTGTACCTGCCAGTGAGGCCAAATCAAGGTATTTACAAAATGAAGGTATGCTTATTCTTTGTTTGGTGCCTACCCAAGTCCAGGACTGGGGCTTTGAGGAGCTTTTATGATACAAATGGCGCATGCTTAAAACCTTGCTGTTTGTTCATGCTGAGATGAGCTTCCTATCTTTCAGAGCCTTTTGGCTGCTGGGCTACACTTAATAGGATGAGTTTTTTTGGTTTTTTTCTCTTTTCTCCCCCTTGAATTGCCAAGCTATCCAAGAAAGAGACTTATAACTAATGCTAGATGGAGTGGAAAGTGGGATGACTGCTTAGGTGTAGGGCTAGTGTGGCATGTTTTGGCCTTAAAGAGCACTGGTGTAACTCCAAAAGCATCACTGGTGAATCTCTGGGCTTCTAATTGCTCTGCGTGGGAGTAGGAGCTGCCCTCCCACATCAGCATAGCGAGGCTGTCTGCCTTGCTTGCGCCTGGAATATGAGTATAGCACTGCTGGGCTCTGGGAGCGTCCCTCTGGCTGGATTTTCTTAGGACACTTGAGGAAAGGCCAGGTTAGGTTCTCTTTAAAAGCTCTCTGGAGGTCCCTGCTGCGGGTTGTGCCCGAGGTGTTCAAGGGCTGGGATCTTCCTGAGGATAACCTCATCTTCCAGCCTTGGCTGGTCAGTGAACAGACTGCACTGGGGGCATGCCTTGGGTATCTTCTCCTTGCAAAGAACTTTAGTTTTCCAATAAATGCCTTTGCTTTCTTCAGTCTTGAAAGTTGCTGTTAGAGCAGCAACAGTCTTCAGTTAAGGTTCACCTGCTTTAAATTTGTGTAACTTGTTTTTTCCGCCTTCAGATTGTTTTCCCACAGGGTTTGCACAGTGTAGTGGAATGCAGTTTCCATTTATGCTACATGGGTTATATATGCCACTGATCAGCAGTACAGTGCTAGTTGTTTAACTCTTGAAGAAATATGCAGTGTAGAGGGGGAGTCCTTTGCCTGTGCTTTTCCAACATCCTCTGAAATCCTTTAGAGAATAATTTATTTGCCTGACTAGAAACTGTTAGTTGTGTATACACTGAGAGCAGAGCAGTAGTGAGTGGCGAGGGGGGGAGGAAGGGACATCCTGCTTTTTTTTTTTTTTTCCCCTCCTCTCTCCTTTGTAGTGATCCCTATTAACTGCAGGTTTTTTCTTTGGCCTTGTGTGTCCAAATTATGTCTCATGTGTATTCATATCTGTTTCATATTTAGTGTTTCAGGGAGATCACAGTAGAAACACTGGTATCTTTGCACCCCTGCCTTAACTTTGCAGAGCTGCAGAGGATAAATTAGTACTACAGCTGTCACAGTCCCTGGCTTGACCATTTGGTCAAAATGCTGCTGGTAGTGCTCTGTACTGCCCTGCAGCATGTAGGGTATGGCAGAGGACCTCTTTGGTCTCATTTCCTAGTTTTAACTCTTGCTTTGTTTCTGCTTTTAAACAGAAACCCTCCAGTGTAAAGCAGTGTCAGATATATTCAGAATTCTTGGATTTTTCTTCTCTTTTGGAGATGGGCTTCCAGAAAAATCAGTGTAAGGGACATTTTTCTCATCTAATATCTTCATGGATCTCTCTAAAACATATGTCAGTGTTTCCCAGCTGCCTTGGTTTCTCATGCATATGAACCCTGCCAAACAGTTTCCTAATGCACCCTGTTAGGACAAAGGCTCAGTTGCTGTTTTCTGTTGATAAACTGGACGTTTAACTGCTTCGTTTCCCCCCTACTACAGCAGGATTAGCTGGTGGCTGTTTGCTCAGGCCCCAATGCTCGGGCTTGCCGGGACAATTGCTCGAGAGGTTCGGCTTTAGAAAGTAATCGATGTCAAGCTGAGCCTGAGCTGCGCTTTCTTTGAGATGAGCCGAGTGACCTGCAGCGCAGTGCAGAGGAGTGCGACGACCCCCCTCTCCCCTTTCCTCCCCCAAAGGAAAATGCTTCCCAAAGCACTGGGAACACTCCTGACTTCCTGTGCTGTGAATTCGGGATTAGTGTGATTTGCATGCTTAAAGTTAATTCACTAGTGAACTGAGGATGTGTCTGGGAGCATGAATAGCTGTGCCGATCTAGCTCCTGCAATCGCTGCTGAGTGCCAGGGGCCTCCAGCGTGACCCACGTAGCAGGGGAAAGTGAGGACATGTGCCTGACCGGCTGTGGGGCTGAGGGAGGAGGAACCTGACCATTTGTACCTGGGTGTTGGCAATTCTGCCCTCCCACCAGCTGTGGCAACTGGACTGAGTGTAATCTGGCCCTTTTATTTTCTTGCTTTCATTCAAATGAGGCCATATAACAAGTGAAGGGTGAGAGGAAGGTGGTGGGGGGTATGAAGTATACATAATAAAGGTGACATCACTAAAAATCCCATTTGCTACTGTAAGGAAAAACCAAAGCTGGGTCCTTGGGAAGTGTGTTGGGTGGGCTCTGAATCCAAGTATGCTGGGTCTTTGGGAGGTTTTCTTCTGAAGCTGTCTTTAAAAACAAAACAAACAAAAAAGCCCCATCTGGTTATCCACAGGGCCTTGCTCACTGATAAGAGCCATCTATCAGGACCAAATTAAAATGAGGGCTCTGTCTCGCAGGCAGCATTTGATAAGCCCATTGGGAAAGTTCCCCTTTCCAATTTCTTGGTGCCTGGGAAAGCTGCTTTTAAATTACAAAAAAAAAAGTTTGAATCATTGCACAGAGTCACTGGCCCCGCTGAGGGGGCTTTTTCTCTCTTCTTAAGAACAGACCACTCACAAAGCCAGATGGTTCCCGTCTGCTGGCTTTATTCAATGCACTTCCTCCCACAGACAGGAGCCCTTTTGCCCTCCTTCCACCCCCCTCTTTCAAGCAGCCACCACTGGGCCTTTCTGTTCTGTGCCTGGAAATAATCTTTTATTGCCCAGTTGTTCGGAAGTGACCTTTTGCCCTTGATTAGATAGCACCAGGCTCTATCACTGGATTGCTTTTGAGCTGGCAGTTGCTTTTTTGTGTTCGCTGATCCGGTGTCAGGGAGAACAATGCGAGGCTTTGCAAAATCCGAGTCCAGCTACGGCCTCGTGCGGGATGGCTGGGGGCAGGGAGGCCTGGCCTGGTATAAAGCAGTCTTGTGGACCATGATTAATTATATGAAAACATTTCCTTTAATAAACTGCAAAACAAATTGTGTGGTTTTTTTTTTTTAAATACATATCCATCTTGCATGCTGTTGTGAGTTGCTGTGTGCTCCTCTCCAAGCTGTTAGTGGCTCATCAATGGAGATGAGCCAAGACTATTCCCTCTTTTCCTTCTCCAGGATCTCTGTGTGTGTGGGTGTGCAGGCAGGTAAGCCAAAACCTGCCAAGGAACTGAGAGCCCCAAACCTGCCTGCTGCTTTGAACCACCGGTGTCTCGCTGTCAGGGTAGCTGAAAAAGCCACTTCTGCAGCGAGGTGCCTGGGCTCTGGAGGTGATGCCTCCCCTTTCCAAAAAATGGGTTTGGATGCAGAAAGAGGAGGCTTTCCAGTTGCCTATAGATAGAAAAGAGTCTATGTTGAAGGAAATCCTGTAAAATGTTGTAGTAAGAAGAAAAATAGGGGTTTCTATGGAAATTTTTGAAGATCCTCTAGAATTGATTGTGCATTGTACTTCACTTAGCATACCAATTATATGCTCTTATGTTATTTTTCTGTGAACCATAAAATATATGACATCTACTTAGAGGGGCAAAAAACCCTCTTCCATAAAGAAATAGATAAACTAGCTTCAAGTTTAAGCTTTAAAAACCACTACCACAAACAAAAACCATCTTCCTTCCTTTCCCACCCTCCCCCCCCAGCTCTCTCTGAACTGACCTAGAGATAGCAGGAGAAAAGCTGTTATCCTGTAGATCATTCAGTGATCCAAAAGCTATAAGCAAGCCAATTTTTTTTGAATTAGATTTTCAGCATGTGTTCAAGATGGCCTAGTCCCAAGCAGTCTAGCAAAATAAAAAAAACTACATCTGGCTTCCAGTCCTGTAGAAGTTAAGGTACAAAATAGTGATTTTTTTTTCTTTAATCTGGATGGAATTTTCCTATTGGATTTTGTCACCCAATACTCAATTTTGTAGGAATTTTCTACAGGGGATAACTTGCTGATTTCCACAACCCCTTTGTTACTGGTGTGCACTGTACTGTGCCCTTAAAAAATGATCTTTTTATACATATATTGGCTCTCATGGACTCACTGATTCATCATCTGCTTTTTAGCTCTGACTGTCAAGACCCCCCCCCCTTTGGCTGGGTGAGGGCACCTGTATTAGCAGAGCAAACTGGGCCTGTTCTGTGGCTTGATGGCTGTCTGTGGGCTCTGCTCTTGGGTGGCAGTTCTGGGAGCCTGGACCTGGTGGGGATGGTGCTGCCTGAGGCTCCCCATCACGGAGCTGGGGAATGGGCTCTGCTCCTGGCTCCTGCCACTTAAACACGGTCCACCTACATAGACAGCAAACAGCACTTAATGGTGTTGATTATTGTGTTAGACTATTGCATTAGCTGTTTGAGATGTAATGGTTCTCAACCTGCTTGGTACTGCATGTGAAGTTATATACATAAAATTTTTCCTTTTTAAGATGATAACATGCACAAAACAGTAAAAACAACATTATTAAGGCTTTAGGGTCAGCCCTCAAGCCAGGAACAGCCAGAGCTAAGTTTCCTGTGTGCAGCTTGTGGGCAGGCAAGCATGGTCACTAGTTTTCTCATGTGGTTGTGTCCCTCAAGGGCCAGCAGCCTCCCCTGGCACCCCCAGCAGCTCTGCCCCAGTCCCTCATGGGGCAGCTGGCTGAGGGGCCGCTGCTGCCCTGGGAAGGGCTCTGAGAGGCAGGCGGGCATGGGAAAGACCGGTGCTGCCTTTCTACCAGGCTGCCTGTTGGCAAACACAGTTGCAACCTACTTCTGCCAGAGTTTTGCTACTCAAAAGCCAACTACCTGTATGCTTTATCCTCAAAACAAGCATGTTAATCTCTCTTGTGGGTTGTTAAGGCAAACTGGTGAAGGTGAAGTGAGTGGATACCGGGGAGAACGGCATCACAGGAAAAATTGTGAAGTAAATAATCATTCTGCCTTCAGAATAGGGTTTGGGTTGTGTAATAAGGCCTCAACATGTGGACTATGAAAAATCTGAAGAACTTCCCATTAAATGTATATAATATGGGGCTGAGATACTGTAGGAAAAATGTATACCTGATCACATAACCCGAGATTTACAGTGTGCTGTGTGATGAATATGGGTAGGTTCAATAAAGTTTGTATGATGCTAGTGTTGCTGCTTCTGAACTTAGGGGTATTTTTCTGTGTGTGTACTTCCATTTCATACTACTTTCCTCTTTGAGTAACTATTAAGTAATACAAGTCAGTCTAAATATGAAAGTATTCAGTCCTACATCCCTCTGCATAGAAGAACCATCTTATGCATTTTCATAGTCTTTCAAAAAAAAAAAAACCATGAAAGAGGTGATTTTACCTTTTTTTGTGCAGGTAATTGTACTCTTAGGGTATGGAATCTTTTGCTTATAAGTATAAATCACTTAGAAATTAATAAAACATTGTTCTTAAAATGAAGCAACTTTGAAGTGCTCTCAGTTAAGGTGCCAGTATAACCAGGTGACTTTGGAAGGTTGTGGCTCAGACCTAACATTGTCATGCCTTCCCTGGGCGGGGAGAAGTGTAGCATTAGGGCTGTGGGCATGAAAACACAAGACAGTCTGTGTTGATTTGTGTGTGGGGGGTGGGGAAGTAATTTTATAAAGCTGTTCAGTCAATGTGTGGAATAGTTCTTGCTTGCAGAATTTTTTTACACTCAGCTGTTCCCCAAGTGCAGCAGTGAATTGTATGTTATTGGAGTTCCCTTTTCATTCATTGCTTGTCTGATGCATCTAAAATATTCTATATGATAACTTATTAGAGAGCCTTGGCTTTTGCTTGTGGCTGGTTGACTTGGCAACATTGGCAATAGCTAATCTTGCATGTACTGGGTAAAAGTGCATGGACAATGAATTTACTGCAGATACGGGGTCAGATTGCTGTGTCATCGTGGGCAGGAGATGGAGGCGGGTTAAAGGCTGGATCTTCTGAGTCTCTGTATGAGATCTGAGCTACCTTTGTGTGTTGGCTCTGTACCTGGTATGGGCTTCTCCACATGTAGTTTTTGGGGGTTCCTCTTCAGATACTGAGTTAGTCACTCAAGTCACTGGGATTTTTTATTTTATTTTTTTTCTTTAAAGAACAGGAGATCTTTAGACTGAGCCATTACAGGCCAGTGGTAAGATCAGATTAGTTTTAGCTTGTGTATGCCCAGCATAGATGCTTAGCAACTTCTCATCACATATGTGAAAGCTGGTAGGTAACGGAGGACTTTGTGCGCACAGAAGCATTAAGTGTATTTTTTGTCGCTGTTGTGGTGTTGCAGGGAGCACTGGGTGAGCCATGCTCAGCAGCTGAAGGGGAGGGCTGTGCACGGCACCTCCTGTCGTACCACAGATGGGGTGAGTGCTGGCTCCTGGAGGAGCTGCCTGCTCAAAGAGCAAAGGCTTTTGGGCTCTGGGTTATGAAGGTAAGTCTGGCCAGACTTGTCTTTAATTGGTTAGGAGAAACAACATGGCTCTTGTGCAGATCTTGGGCTATTCTGAGATGGGTGGGGAAAATGGTTGCTATATTTAATGGCTGAGAGAGGAGTTCCTCTCTGTGTAGCAGTCCAAGGGTGGAAGAACAAGATGTTGTCAGGATGTGTTTGAAAGAGGTCTCCTGTTGGGATCAAGATAATTGGGGCTGCTGCCTGTAGCAATGTTAAGATCTTTACACAAAATTACTTGAAAGCAGGAAGAAAAACATGTTAGGGAGCAATGGAATGAAACAAATCACTGGCGAGTAAAGTAGGGACATCTGGTAAACAGTAAGGAGAAAGCTATGAACATGAGCCTGCACTGAGTGCTAATGGGCCTTTTGTAGTAGCCTTTTGGACAGCATGATCTGATATAAGCTTGTGTGTTTAAGTGCAAGCATATTGTAGGCAGATACATCCTTCTACAAAAGGATATATTAATATGAGGAGCTAACACTTATTTATCCTTGTAAGGACTTTACTCCAATCCTGTTGAAAACAACAGTAATCTTTGGAGTTGTTTCCTAAATGAAGGACTACATTATGTGGTTGTATGTCCACATTAGTGACTTGGGTTTCCAATGTGACCCTTTTTCAGCAGTTAAGTCTCAATGGTGGAGTAACTGGTGTTTGGCATGTGATGCTGGGATAAAAATTCTGTAGTATTTCAGTTAAATTTCTTGAAACAAACTCTAAAAAGCCATGACTGAAAAACTTGGAAGTTCTCTCAGAGCAACCTGCTGTTTAAGGCTGTTGGTTTCACCCTTTCTAGAAGTCATAGGACTTCTCCCAGAGGAGAATTTTGCTTATAATTCTTAATCTTTCAGGCACTTCCCTCACACACCTGTCCTGTCCATTAAAAAGTTATCTTTGAACAGTAACAAATATTGAAATATTTGTATATGTTCAGTTGTACTGCTTAGAAGATTTGTCAGGCGGTAACTTGAGTACAGGTGAGAGGCAGATGTATTAGCTGTAGCTTTTGAGGCTAGAAGAAACCATTAAATTAACACAGGCCATAGAACTTCAGTTGTTACTGCCTGCACCATACCCATATCTTTGGGTTATAGACAGAGTAATGATTGCTTCTTTGGCTTTTTCTCCCCCATGCCTAAGTTATTGCTCTTAAAAGGAATTTAAATCTTAAAATATTTTAGGTTGGAAAGAACCTCAAAGTAGTAGTTCTGGTCTAAATTGCTTTTCTGTAGTATTTAATTTCTGCAAGTCCCGGATACTTTTGTGATGAGAATCTGATGAACAGTTATAGGAAAATTCATGCTAGCAAATTTATTTTAATTGTTTCCACTTGTTATCTTTTGTGTGGGTTCAGTGATAGTAGTATGGTAGTTAATAATCAGCCAGGTTTGAAAAGTTGATAATAGTAGAAGAAATTTCAAAGTGATGACTTTTTATCAAATGGAAAAAGTATACCCCAGTATCAGGCAGTGTAGTATATCTAGTTCTCATCGTCCTATATAGGAACCCACGTATGTGTAATGAAGGGCTATTTCCACTTACTAATGTCTCTGCCACAATTAGCAGCCAATAAGATGCCTGTGACTGTTTGTGATGTTGTTGTTAGCTATCTGTGCACGTTTTCAGATTTTTTCCACAGATAGTGACAAGTCTGTACCCACTGAATTCATCTTGTGGGCTGCTAGGCTGGGCTGCAGCCTCCTGCTCTCATGGTATGTCCTTGCAAAAAGGGTCTTGAATATGCATCAGCACTCCTGGCTGCAGTGTAGTTGAGAAATGTGAGCTAGCCAAAGTTTCAGCAGGCTAATTGCAGCAGCGTGGGCTCTGATGTGGGCTGTCTTGCCTCGCTTCTCCCTATAGCTGCTGTGGTAATGTGCTCGCAGAGAAAGTCATCTTCTAACCCACAGCAATAGATGGTCACTCCATGCCCTGCATCAAGGCTTAGATCCTTCCTAAGACAACTTGCCTCTTCCCAGAAGCTGGTGCTTGCTTGCACAGTCACAGTTCCAGCCTTGCTACTTCCCGATGGTGCATGCACTCACCCGCTCTTGGTTCTGGGTCACGCTCAACATATGCTTCCTCTTAGGCCTCCAACACAGCAGCCTTGCCACAAGCTTTACTGGGCCAAGCCTGCTGACGAACTTCTGTTACCCTGTGCTACCTGGCTCTACCATTTCTCCAGCGAGCCTCAAACTGTGTTTCTTAGTCCAAAACTTGATATTTCCCATCCGCTCTTGGGGATGGGCTGCTGGTCATGGTTGTGGGTTACTCCTCCTCCTTGGCTAAAAAGGGCACTTAGAAATTTGCTTGTGCTTGGGTGGAAATGATTTCAGCTGGGCTGCTAGTTCCTCCTTTGACATTTGGCTCTGCTACTTATCCCCTGCTTGTCCCTGCTACATCCAAGCCCATGTTCATCTCAGATATGTTATAATTTGGGCCCAACCCTGATGCCATTGGGTTGACAACAATTGGGGCTGCCATACTGCTTGGATTAGTCCTGCCAGCAATAGCCCAGGGCAACCCTAACTGTAGTGATACACCCTGTGGTTATCCAGCATACAGGAAATGGCTGTGAATCTAACTGGGAAGCTTAAGGGAAGTGTGGGATTAATTTATTTCAACTATGCAGCCTTCAAATACTGCTTTCCTTGATGGTTGGTTTGTTTGGTTCATTTTTCTCTTACAATACTTTAGGGAGGCTGAATATTGAGACAGAGTTCTTTGCTTGTTTGAAATGTTTTGTCTTCAAGAATCTTTCTAACTTTTTGCTATGTTAGAATCTGAATAAATTGCCTGAAAGAATTAGCAAAATATTAAGACCCTCAAAACCTGGGTTGCATAGAGAAGAAGAAGTTTTAAATAAAGATGATACCTGAAATCATTTCACAAGCTTCAGGACATGCATGCATATGGTGGGAGACAGGAAATGAGTTAATTCTCTATATTTCTAACTTGTTCCTTTCTTCTGTAGCACTGCTTGCCTGGGAAGACAATGATTCTCTTTCAGTCTTGTTTCTTCCCTTTCAAAGAACTGGGATTTAGTCAATGGGACTATTTACATGCACAACGTGAAGCATATGCAGAAGTGCTTTCAGGATTGTGGCCTTTTATTACTGCTGAAGCATCACTGTTTTCCGGTTTCAGATGAACTTGTCATTTTAGAACTTGTAATAAAATAAAGTCACTGCAGACACATAATTTGCCTTAAAAATAAGCAAGCTTTAAGGAGTTTTATAGGTGTTGGGTTTTTTATTATTTTTTTCTAAACTGGGAAAAATATGAAGTGTTGTCCTTTAAAATAATGTTAACGCACAAACCTATTGAAATACAATGGGTGATGTTAACAAACTTTGGGTAAAATCAGCCCTTAGCTGTAATCAAAGTAAAACTTAAAATAAGACTTCTGAGGGTGATGGGTTTTCTCTATTTAGTTTATTTGGCTTCGGCTTATTTTCATGTCTATGTATGGAGGCTATTACAAATACTGCAGTGCACTTTTAATTGTTTGCTATATGGTTTAGTCTGCTATGAAAAACAAAAACAAAAAGCAAAAAGATGATAACCAGAGTATCACTCCCCTTCTCTGCTGTTCAGCCTAATACCTTTGATGTTCTTGTTTAGGCAGGTTAACCAAGGCACTTACATTCTGTCTATTTTGGTGGCTACAAAAGACAATAGCTGTGACAGGAAACTTGCTTATCAAGATATATGGTAGAAACAGCTGTAACTGCAAGCTGATGTTGCAATGTCTGGGAGCAGCTAGACATCACTTAGTGCTCTTCATCTCTTAAAGCTCCTAGAGATGAGGAAAGCTTTGTTTTACCAAAACTATCTTCCATTTAACCTTTAGGTTACAAGTATCATACTTTAACTGCACTGGTATCTACTTCCAAAGACTCGTGCTTTCCTTGGGCATTCAGATGGGATTTCTCAGTGGGTAAAAATTCAAGCCTAAGGTAGGCTTAAAAATTACTGGCTTCATAGATGTCACACAAAGTTTCCTCTTCTAGGATCTCCCTCTGCCTACAGCACCCCCCCCACCTCCCACTGCAAAACACAAAAACATTCAAAATAAAGCCAAGAAATCCCTCTGTCCTGGCTCTATGCTCCTTCCCACAAGCAAGGGCTCTATGGTCTGCTCCTTGTGCAGCACTGAATGCTTTTTGAAGGCTAAACAAATAACACCCCTATCAAAATAAACCAATACAAATGGTAGCAAATAAAAGAGGAACACAATATTATTGTGCTCCTTTGCCTGACTGTTTCTATGAAGTCAGTCCTTAATGTTATTGCCTTTATGAGATTTACATAAATTAGTCATCACATTTTATCATTTTCCTTTTACATATGTATGCCTATTAGATGTGTGTGAAAAAATGTCATGAGTATCAGAGGTCTATTTGTGTTAGAATTTCCAGTGGAAATGTCAAGTATGACCTTTCCCTTGTCCGGGTGGCTAATCCCATTTGAAATTCCTGCCATGCTCCTACAGAGGGTCAGCAAGCTTGTGAACTGAGCTGCTGCACCTGCTGCAGCCCTCTGCTCCTCCTCTTCCTCCCTGAGCTTGGCTGGCTGGATCTGGCAGCCTGTGGACCCAGGCTGATGCTCTGCCTGGCTGCCCTGCCCTGCCTGGCCTCGGCTTGCTGTGGTCTGCACCCCTGAGTTTTGGACAAAAATGCTTTGTGCTTTTGTTTTAATTGTCATGTTGGTTTTGGAGGATTTAAAGCGAAAGCACAGCATACAGATGAACGGTGACTGCTTATTCTCAAAATAGAGGAACAGTGATTAGGAACTGAAGTTCTCAGACAGAAAATGGATGCTTTTCTCACCTTGAAAGAAAAAAGCAGGAATAAGGAAGCCTGCAGGCTCACAATGCCTCCTAGTTTATTGGATAAGAGATGCCTTTTATAACGAGTGACTTTGGGTTTTCTGTTGTGAGAAATCAATCTGGATACTGTAAACGGGTGCAAACAAGCAGCATAACCAAATGTGCACTGGTCCTCAAAGACAACGCTAAAATAAACCAACCCTGTTGTTATTGCGTGATTGTGTTGACGACTTCCCATTGCAGGAAACGCTTGGGTATTAACAGGAAAACTGGTCTTAGATTATAATGTTGCCATACCTATCACAGTGACTTTTAATCCCATCATATGATGAGGGGATTTAGAAATAAAATTTCTTGCAATTTGTGAGAGAATACATTTTATAACCTTGCTTATCTCTAATTACATTTTATTTTTTAGATGTTAGTTTATTTAAATATTTACATTGGGAAATAATCATCAGAGATTAAGTTCTTGTTTCCTGTAGTAATGAGGATATTATCAGTTTATGGCTCCTTTCTGAACCAGCCCTCAGTTCAGTAATTTTCTGTCAGACTGGAGCTGTACTGGCAAGAACAAGAACCACTGGTGCCTTTGTAATCAGTTCCTGACATTAGAGATAGTATGGCCAATTCCTGGGCCTCCTTGGTCTTATATAAAGTTTGATTAAAGCACAAGGCCAAGAGAGTGGAAATGCCATACTTGTCCCTAATTCTGCTGCTAGAGATTGTTCCATGAGCTCTAGCAAATAACCCATTTTTAATCCTTAAACTTTGTACCCACCTATGAAATGAGAATAATACCCCATAATACATGGAGGAGGCTTGATACATGAAGATTCTTGGACAAAAAACAACTAGGAAATATTCAGTAGTAGCTTGTATACTACTGGGTAGCTTTAACCAGTCTGGTATGGCCTCTGTTCACTATGAAGATGCACTGTAGGAGCTCCCTGTCCTAAGAGCATGACTTGTCAGCCTCCCTGGTCCTCCGAGCAGGGGGCCAAAATCTTTGCATCCCACTCATGTTTTGCGGTGAAGGGAGGTGCTCGAGTGGTTCAGGGAGGGGGATGACCTTGGTTTCGTGCGGTGGGCACGGGCAGTGTGGTGAGACTGGATGCGGCCTCAGCAGCAGCCTGCTCCTGCTCCCCTTCAGCCCTCCCAGCCTGGATGGGGCAGTAATGCCTGCAGGGTGTTACAAATGGTGCTGGCCCCCCAGGGGCCTTGCATCTTTCCATGGCACAGAGCAGCTGGATGCTGCAGCTCTTCAACAGCTTTCAATACACAGTTTAAATTGTACTGTAGTGCGCAAAGCCAGCAGGCTTAAATCATTGCATGATGGCAGAATGTTAGTTCTGTATGACAAAAATTGGCCACTAAGTCAACTGAATTAGTCTTTCCTTTTCAGTATGAGAGGACCCCCTCCCCTCAGAATTTCATTGAAATGGGTCTCAATGCCTTTTACCATTCCCAGGGATATGGTATAAGTATTTGTCTTACAGTAAGTGCTTTGGAGGATGATTAGCATTCTGTTTTGAGCATAACCTTCAGCTCTTCCTGAGGAAGTGAGCTGTACTGACAAATGAAACATGTTTATCTGTTGATTTAAAACAAAACAAAAACAAAAAAAAGGCTACATAATAAGAAATAAGAAATGTGTTTAACTGGAAGGTGACTCAGTATGTGACAGGTGGGATGCTGGTTACATATTTTCCTTAAGAATTGGTAAAAGATGATGGGAACAAATCTGTCATGTCCTGCTAGGGTGTGTATGTGGGTAATGTGAATCAATATATCACAAACATGGGGATTATGGGGGGGTGGCTTTTAATTCAGTGCTTATAAACCACTGGGGTTTATATAAGCTGAGGTCTTTAGGCACCCACCTGCCCTAATGCCCTTTGCTAAAATAGTCCCATTGGGTTTCAGTGAAGTTACTTTTGGCTGATGTGCAAGTGAGCCTGATCAAGATTAAGTCTGCTGAGTGCAATGCTGAATATTCCTTGGGAAAAAAAAGTCATTTTTCATCAGGCAGCCTGTTCTGTGTGCTTTTTTGAAAACAAAACATATTCTTGAAATGACTAGTTATTGTCTCCTAACATTAGTTTTACAGTAAAGAGTACTGCCTGCCTCTCTGGGGAGCAGTAAAGCCTGCTGCCAACAGAGCACCTGTAGGAAAGTCTGAGAAGACTGGATACATCAATTCCCTTTCCTCCTTTTTTTTCCCCCTTAAGTCTAGATGTGTTATAATTTGCAATCTGTATTGTCAGCTACACAGGCCATAGGGTGAGAACAGTCACCTTAACTGTGTGTGCTGGGAGGCCACAGCTGCATTAAAACTTCAGGAAATACTGGCAACTTTTCTTAATATATATATATTAAAAAAAGGCCCACCAACTTTGTTTATCACTCTGTTAATTTTCCAGCCCTTCCTATGGCTTTCTGATACCAAGACAAAAAAGAGGAAATGATTCTTAAAGGCATGTAAGAGGAGTTTACCCTATGTATCCAGCAGTGGCAGTACCTACTGTCCCAGTTACTCAGACTCCCTATAACCACCTCTGGGCTATTCTGCACTAAACCACTTTCCTTTTCAGGGAGGAATTTGACACTGATTACAGCAATTATCTTTGTCCTTTGCTTGCTTGAGCCCCGTGGTGGGCTCATCGTTCTGCTACCTAGTGATTCTTATGAGCTATTAAGAGTTTTCCTTGTGTTGGATAGATAGTTCCAGCCAGCATTTCCAGCTGGGTTCATGCAGAGTGCTCTCCTTTGGCCTTAAACCTTCTGCAGGAGCCTTCCTGCAATTCTAACTTTCCTTTAACTGAGCACACTTCCTTACATAGGAAGTGCAACCTCTCCTGTGAAGACTTAGATGCTTCTCTATGCTGTATGTTGTACTTTTTCCAGGCCCTGTGCTAACACAAAGTGACTGAATTTTTAACTCTGCTACCTCCTAAGGTTGTGCTGATTTCCCCCCCCCCCAACCAGATCCTCTGTAATAAAATCTTTCTGTGTATTAATGGCTTCCTGTAGCTTTCCCAGGTTATGATGCAAGCTGAAAACAGACTTTTTCCAAGATAACCATTTGCAATGGCATGAACTACTCAGGTTAAAATTTAAATTAGATCAGAAATGCTCTTTAAGGTTGCATTACTAATAAAAGCTTAGCAATATGCCAATTAAGTGGTGGGGGCATGACACAAAGTGATTGTATTTAAGGAAAACAGAGGATAAACTAGGTCCATAAACAATCTTTTTAGTATTGGGACTGAGGAGAAAGAACTTAATATTCTAAGGCATACTATTATATTTGAGCTGCATTTCTGCCCTTCCCTCCTCTCCCCTGCCTTTTGCTTAGGCTGCTCTGCCATATTCTAGTGGTGTAAAGCAGAAGTCATCTGAAATGGCCAGGTGCAATTCTCCAGGCTGGGGAATTTTCTCTTGGTACCCTGATGGCATAACCTCCCTCATGAGTTTTTTGATAGCCATTTTCTGAGGAAATAGGGGGGCTAGCTGGTTTGCTCTTGTGCTCTGGCTGTTATCAGAACTTGTTTAGGCTTTCTCAAACATCTGAAAACAGACTTGCCTCTGTGCTAGCTCCTAACACTTGCTGAGGTGCTGAGCAACAGATGTCATAAATGGCTTTGGCAATCTATGTCTGATCTATAGGAAAAGTCTGCATTTAGTAGACTGGAGGTGTAGTCCATTGCCTTCATGGCTCATTTTGATAAACATGGGCTAATTTTCCTGCTGGCATGTGAGATCACTGTGAGACTCCCTGCATCTGGGGAAAAACCCAACAGTTTTGACCTCAAAAGGGTTAAGGCCTAATCTGTTAATTCCATTTTCCAGATGGAGAGACTGAAATGGTCCTTGAAGTCACAGCAGACAGCTGGTGGCAAATACTTGTTTAGTAGTGCAGGTTCTGTCTCCATTTGTTTCTCAAACTAGCAGGCAATAACAGTCTGTCCTGGCATAGTGTCATGCTCCAACTCTGTACAGGCCAGCAAGCCTTTGGACTGCACAGGGGTTGCTCGTGTATTAAGTTTCTTCTGGATTAGCGCCTTTTGGGTCAGTACCTTGTTGAAGGTCTGCAAAATACTTATTTGGGTTAGCGAGCACCCTCATACTTCCAGAATTTAGGTCCGAAGTTGCCCCCGACACAAAATACTTGACAAATGGTGCTAAGTGCTAGATAAAATAAATATGAGATTGCTTGACAAGTAGTTTTTTTTAAAGTTTCTGTATTTTATATTACTGTGATTTCAAACATATGTGGTTATAAGCTTATCAGATTTCCAAAAATGAACTTTCTATAAAAATCACACTGGGCCCCTCAGCTGTGTTTTCCTCTATTATTTATAGACAAATTGAAAACAAATGTTCTTCTCTTTTTCAAAAACAAAAAGCACAATGAAATGGAAACAGCTGTCAGAATGTGCTTTTCCTCCAAAAGTCATCTGCAATACAAAGTAAATAGGAGATTATTTCCTTTAATCTGAAATACATTCTCATTTAATGGTGGTTTCAGTGACAATTCAAGTGGAAGCTGAAGGGAAAAGTGTCAAGATTGTTGCAATGGGGTGTAAAGGGTGGTCTGTTTAAAAATGAGTCCCAATTAAATGCCTTCCCCAAAATGAACAGAAGTTCTTTTTATTTTTTGGTCTGCAGCTGGGTTTTGTTTCTGGGTAGATATAACTATTGTTTTGGATTTTGGGTCAAAATATGCAGCTCAAGGAAGTGTGAGGCAAAAAGGTTGCCCAAACCTATCAGTAGGGCCTTGTTCAAAGTGGCTTAATTATTCCCTCTTTCTCCTTTCTCTCTCCATCCCCCTCAGCAGAGAAGGATATCAAAACTTACTGACAGTGCCCTTGCTTCTTTCCCTCCTGTTTCATCCTATGACACATCCTGACTAAGCTAATGAGCCTGTTCTCATGAATAAGGCCTGTTACAAGATCCGGCATACTGTTAGTGCTTCTTGTGTGTTGCCTCACTGAAGCAGAACGCTGCTCTTCCTATTTTGCTGTATTTTCTCTGAATCTATGGCAAAGCTCTTAGCAAAAAAAGCTCAAAGGCCCTTTCTTGCACACCACAGCTGGCAGTATTATCCTCTTACAAGATGTGTGAAGACGATGCCTTGGTTATTAGAAGAATAGATATACAAAACTAAGGGATTGATATATCTTGGTCCAGATTCATGCCTACACAAGTTAGCTGGAGTGAGGTGGCATTTCTTCTCCCCCCCTTCCATTTTTAATGAGCACTGTGACTAATAAGTAGGGACTAATGCCTGTGGAAAAATACTAAACCTGTTCTCTAGGTATGGTGCCTCTATATATGAAGGTCTTCTACCTCTCTGGGTGTGACTATAGTGAGTCAGTTCAGGAGGTCTCCCACAAGGTGGGAAAGACCCTCTTGCCTCCCACATGCATGCACAGGGATATCTTGTATTTATTCTCCATTGCCATTTATGTTCCTCATGCTGGAGCCATTAGGCTCAGAGAAGATGGTGCTGGCAGCAGTCAAACAGGCTTTCCCGAGGCACAGTGAGGGGTCCTGCCATGGCAGGGAGGAGGCAATTCACTGGCATTTGCACGTATTCATTTTCCAGGGCTGTGACCAAAGCAGGAGTCCAGCAGCATTACTCAGTTGCTGGATTCAGGCACACATTTAGGTCATGCCCTGGCCTTGTACTGAGGTGGCACCCAGGCACCTAACTCCTTTTTTCCATGTTCCCCTGCCTTCCTTCACCAGTCCTTTGGTTCCTGTAGGTAGGAAACTTGAGTGAGCAGGGCAGAAGGGGAGCCATAGGGTGGACAATGCAGGATGTGGTGTGGGGATAAGGACTCGAGAGCACGCTGCAGCATGCACCTATTCTTCTGCTTGGGCGTAACCTATCTGGAGTGAGCCTTGGCCTCCCTTTAGTGCCTGTGAGAAGGATGTAAAATTGAGAGAACGGTAATAGCAAAGGGGGAGGGCTGTCCTGCAGAGTAACAAGCATGGTTTAAGAAGTTGATCCCATTCAAACAAAAATGTGCCTTACAGTGACTGAATGCAGACTTATGCATACAGGAAAAAAGTATACACGGGAATGGGAGCTGAATGGGAGCTGTATCCCACAAAATGTTTGGGAAAAGGATCTGGGTCTCGGAAGGGACCAAGGTATTAATGTAGTCCTTGAAGTACAAACAGCACAGCAGTGAGGTGGGATAAACAGCACTGGTGAGGCTGGCACTGGAACACAGCACACTCTCTCCTTGCCTGTGGTTTTAAGAGGATGTTAAAAGACTGAGGAGTGCAACAAAGCCTGAAAGCTAGCTTGAATGCTTGAGTCTTTTATATTTGTGTGTGTGTATATATGTGTGTGTGTATATATATATATACCTCAAAGGTGTGTGTAGGTGTATATATATATATATAGAGAGAGAGAAATCAAGAATTCAATCTATTTAGTTTATCAAGAAAAAGGCTGAGGAGTGACTTGATTACAATGCTTAAGCACTTTTTGTGGAGAGGAAATATGTACTAAAGGGCTCTAATTTAGCAGGGGAAGGCACAAGGCTGAATTTGAAACCAGAAAACTCAAAAAGGTTAGGTATGTATCTTTAGGAGTGAGGTTTAATAACTATTAACTATTAGCTATAATAAAATACTGGGCAAAGTGGTAATTTCCCCAGCTCTTGATATATTCAGATCAGGACTGCATGCCTTTTTGAAACAGATGTCTAAATTAGACACGAGCTACTGTGATGAGCAGAGGTAACTGCATGAGATTAAATGGCCTGTTGTATGGACCATGAGATCTTAGGTGATGTAATGGTCCTGTTTTGCTTTGAACTCCATGATTCTGCAAAATAAAGTGACTTTTATGCTGGGGGTCGTTGGTTCCTGCAGTAGATAGCAGCTTGATGTGAGATCACCTCACATCAGAACAGGTCCATAGAGCAAGCTGAAGTCATCTTTAGACAATGCTAAAAGGGAAAGGCAATTGTTATATAACTTCTTGCTTTATCACAAGACTAAGTGTAATTCTTCCGGGTTTAGGTCCTGTTGGAAGAGATCCAGTTTGAACTTTTATTTCTTCTGGCTCCAAAGTTGTACATTCAAACTTTTATTAGCAAACAAATTCATCTTGCATATGCATGCACATGTAGTAAAGGAAGCTGCTTATTTTTACTACAGTTACCTCTTATAAGGGTACAGCCTTTTATAAAATAAGCATACATGTAAGATCTATGATAGCAGATGAAATACCTTGCTCAAGTTACTCCTGTGCCTATCTGCCTCCAAACAATCTTCTGTGAGCCTGCTGAGACCAGCAACTGTACATAAGGTAGTAAAAGGTAGCAAGACCAGCATTTACAATGGGAGGGGCTAGAAATCAAGATGAATGAATGCTTTGATACTGTAGAATGTAGTTAAATTTCTGAAAGCTGAAACAACAGCAACAGGAAAAAAAAATCAACCGTATAACCTTTGATTTAAACTAATGGGTGTGTTGCTTGCAAGATGTCTCAGTCTGAGTTACAGAGGCTTCAGGAAGAGCTGGCTTAAATCATCCTGCTGGTTAGATTGTGTTTTGTATGCTTTATAGCCTGCCCCAGCTACCATGCATCTGCTTCTCAGGTGGCCTGCCCTTCATCCCATATCCCAAGCAGTACTGTGCACCCACTGCACTGAATTGACAGAAATTCAATAGCAATGTGCAGGTGGGTGGCAGTAAGAACTCTGACATTCTCTTATGTTGTTGTTAATGGCGCTTTTCTTTAAGTGGCTGTAACGCTGACTGCTTCATGTAGGAATTGCTTCACTTTTGAGGCATCCTCATGTTGTTTTGCAGCAGCAGAGAACTTGCAGCTCTTTGTCAACCTAGTATCCAGGCTCTTCCAAAGTGGGGCATTCCCCAATGAAATCAATTCAGCTGCATTTTCCCAATGCCTTTGAAATTCATTGACAAGATATCCTGGATCTTCCTTTTCATACAGTGCTGGACAGGACTGTGGTCTGAAATCATGATCGCTGGCTACCAAGGTGACCGAAATAATATGCAATAGTCATATATGATAATATATGACTTAATATTTTAGAGAAGAAGGAACTTGACTCAGGATGATGAAGGGTCTTCTCCAAGCTAACTAATGCTCTGGAATTAGTACATGTCATAGGTACAAGGAACTGCAAAATCTTTTTTAACTTGATAAATATTTGCCATATTCTAAAACTGTCCTGGGTTACTGTTGGAGACAAGATTGTGGACAAAAATGAACACTTGTTCTGATGCAGTATGGCAAATCCCATTTTCCTCAGAAGAATCAGAACTGGAATTCAAGACTTTCAAATCCTTGAGCATGCATGTGCCTGTATATGCTTTTATGAGTGCATTTACATATTTATATCAGGGAACACACGTATGCATCTATGTTCTTATATTTACATAAATGTTCACTTCTGCACACTTATTTCACTTTTTATTACTTGATAAAATGATCAAGTGATTGAGAGATGTGCAATCCTTGTGTGGGGCCAAAATCTCCACAGTTCTCTAGAAGAAGAAAGATTGCATCTTTAATTGAATTAAGTAAATCCTTGTACTGCATTTTCTGCTTTCTCTGTTCTTTAATGTCATTATTATTTTGTAGGCATCTTCATGTACCATATTTTACAAACCTTAAAATATTGTGCAAGAAACGAGTATCTCTTAACTAGAGAAGGTGCTTTACCACCTTTTCCGTTTTGTTTTTGAATCTCACCAGCAGAAAAAACACAGTTAATGGTGATTTGAAGTAAAATATCCATTGGAGCAGTGCTACTGTGTGGTATATGGTCTGTAGCCATTACTTTCAGAAATCACTTAGTTTAGGGCACTTCCTTGTGACTTCTCTCAAACACACCCTATTAACAATGCACTTTGTCTCAGACTGTATTGCAGCTGATGATAAACAGATGGATCTTGGTTACAGAATGAATATGAGAAAGCTGTTGGAGCATGGTATGGTTCATATTCCCATCCAGCTGCCTCGGGCTCCTGTCCTCTTGAAACCCTGCTGAACAGCAAAGGCTTCTAATTAGGTTAGAGGGTGAGGGTCCCTTTCTGGCCATATATCACTTTCCTAGCCAAGACTTGCACCAAATGTTCAAGAAGGAAAATGCACTACACCAACAAAACATCATCTTCAGAATGACCTGAAAAAATGTTGTGTGAAATTTAGTCCTGGGGGAAGGAGGGAGAAGGAATAAAGGGAAAGAGGGAGTAATGATAGTGGTAATAAAAATCCCCCAGCATCTCTCAAAAAACCTTGCCTGGCATGCTGATCATTCCTTTCCAGGTTTGGGACTGAAATGATACTGTAAATAACTGGGGACAGAAATTCCACTCAGAAAGGATTGTAGCACACCAGAGACAGTGGCTTTCAGCTCTGTATCAGATGTGTAATGTTAATTGTATGCTGTTAAGTGATGATCTCTGTTTGAATTGCCTTTTTAAAAGGGTAATCTGCTTTCATGTTAAAACTTTCTTGTGGAGAAAAGGTCTAATGCTATAAATAGAGCCATTGTGGGCATAAGATTAGGTGTGTGAAATTATGTGCCTTGATGTGAACAAAAATCCTTTGAAATCAGTAGGAAAAACATTTCCATTTGGCCTAACATTTTGGATTGCTGGAGTGAAGTCTTAGAATCACCAAATTAGTGACAAAGCACCTGTCAGCTTCTTTGGAGAAGTATTTTGTCCTTGCTTCTTAATATCTTAACTATCCTTGTTGTTAATTTTTTGTAGGTATTGAGATCATGCAAAACTGAGTCAGCTGGCTGCATTTTGGTGATCCTTTGAGCACTTTACTTGTAATCTGGTTTCCAAGAAAGGCATAACAATTATCTGTATTCTATCAGTCTCTTCCTTATCAGACATGAGTTGTAACATGCATCTCTGGTATAACCCAGACTCTTGACTTATTGTCGAATTTGTTTTAATATGGGCACGTTGAAACTGAACAAAGATATGTAAATTTTGCACCTAAATAGTAACTTTTTTTGCAGACCAATTCTGCTGGCCTTTTAGTTGCAGCTGGAAGTTTTTGCAGGCCTAAGCAAGGCAAGTCTCCCAAGGCTTAATTCCTTATATGGAGCTTGGAAGAAGCGGTGTGAAATTTGGCAGAATAGGTTTGTAAACCTACCCCAGGAAGGAAGGAATTCTGCATTCATATCCCTGCATTAATATGATATGTCAGAAACCTACATTCCACTTGTTTAACTATTTTTCAAAATGCAATGCAAAACTTTGCATTTCATGGCACTGCCAATAACTTGCTTGATAATGAATTGATTTTTTTTTTCTTTGCAAAATTGCTGTCATGAGCAGCAAACTACTGAAATACCATGTAGAAAAGGCAATTGTTTTTGTCTGTGGCGCTCCTGTTTGGACTCTCCTAAAGCTGAATGCCGTACAAACATGGAGTAAAAGTCATTTTTCCAGACCTGTACCTTAAGCTTGTTTTAGAAAACATGAATCCTGAGGAGGAAGGTATACCCTTACTGCTATGTTCATATCCCCCAGCATGCTGTCCCTCAGAGTGAGGCAAGAAAGCTACCCCAAGCCGTGGTCGCCGCCTGTGGGCATGCAGGCATTGGCACCTGTGGGGTGAGCACCCCACGGCTGCCACAGTCGCCCAGTGGGAGGCAGCTCGTTGCAAGTCTTGACTAGGAGCATGGTATGTGGCCAGAAAAAGGCCCTCGTCCCCCAACCTTACTCCAGGATACCCATGAAGGGGGGGCGGGGGCTTTGCTGTGAACATCGCAAAAGGTAAAACCACCGTGGGGCAGGCTTGAATTTTGAAGACTGGCCTGTGCCTGGGAAGACCCCAAAGTTGCATGTAAAAGGCCACTTCCGAAAACCTTTATGTCCCCTCAGAGAGGGCTCTGAAGGGGGTGGGATGGGGAGGAGGAGCCGCTTCTCTTTCCTCCGCCGCCTGCAGGGGCGCCGGGCCGGGCGGCGGCGCCGGCTGAGGCTGAGGCTGGCGGCGGCGCCCCGCGGCGCGTTAGAGCCGTTGGCGGCCGAGGGCCGTTGGGCGGGGGGGGAGGGGCAGGGCAGGGCAACTGTTACGGGAGCTGGCGGCCGCGGCGCCATTTGCATGTCAATGAGCCCTGCGCGTTGACTCGGTGCCCCCTCCCGCGGCCAAGCCGCCGCCGGCGGGGGACGTAGGGGAAGGGGAAAAGGTGAGGCGGCAGCAGCCCGCGGGGAGCCCCCCTGGGTGCGAACGTGGCGGAGAGGGGTGCATGGCGCAGGGCCCTTGCTCTGAGTGATGGAGAGGGGCCTTTTTGGTAGAGGTACGGCAGCCCCCTCTTCCGAGCTCCTCTCCATGGCCTCCTGCCTGGGGCTCAGGAGCTGACTCACCTCTGCGATGAGTCTCAAAGTCCTCGTTTGATAGCTGCTTTGTTTTGTGAGCCACGAACGCGGTGGTGTCCCTTGGGCTAACGCCAGGGCTGGCAGCTGTCTCCATCCCCTGGCGACGTCCTTCCCACAGGCCGGGGCTATGTGTGTGTGGCCCTTCACGGGGAGACATGGAGGCTGTGAGGTGTGGAAAGGGCTCCCCTCGCTGATCTGACTCTGTGGGAAGGATGGCATCCTGCACCCATTCCCAGCTGGCAGGGTATCGCTGGGGATTTGCTTTGCATCACATTGTGGAATTAAAACTGTTCTGCATGTGCCTCAGGATATCCTTGTCACAGGAAGGAGCAGGGAGAGACTGGCTGGGGCTGCTGGAGCCTGTTTTGTGTTTGCAAATTTGCTAAACTGAACATTTGGGTCATTTCCACTCCCTGGAGATGTGCTGGGAGCCATGCTGATAACCCTCACCTCCCCACCAGCAAATAAACCCTCTGATTCCCCAAATGTTGGGACACATCCTCCAGTTCAGCCTGAAATGGGGTCAGTCAACTGTCGGCAAGTGCCCCATTTTCCCAGCTGTTGCTGAGTGCACTTAGCTGTGAGCCTGGATTTGAGCTGTGTCCCTCCCCTCCTACCCCCCAAAAGCATTAATACATGAAAGGAAAACAGGCGTTATAATGAAACTGTGTTTAGCTGGGGAATCTTGTACCTTGTTCAATAATATTTCAAACCAAAAAGTGTTTGAGCTGAATACTAAAAAGTCACCATAAAATCACAGAAACTAGTTCTGGAAGTGCTGTGCTTTGCCAGTATTTTTGTTCCCTGTAGGCAGATTCACAGGTTAGATAAATCTAGGTTTAGATGACCATTTAAAAATATCCGACTGTTAATGTATTTCACAATGGTTAAGGACTGATTTTGGGGGAGGGATGGGATGAGCAGCTATTATGAAATCCTGACTTTAAATTTCCTTGAAAATCAGATATTTGTTTCAATTTAGTCTTTTCTTATCTGGATAGTATATCTGCTAGAGACTTGGATATATTTTTCCACTAAGGACTTTTATCCTAACAAGGCAAATCAATGTTGTACACAGGAATGAGGCATGCTTCCTAACTGGTTATCTAAAGGACCTGCTGCATCCATATAGCTTATTTTTTCCTTTCTTTTCTATATCCTGTTAGTCTCTTAAATCCCAAACTCGATTTTGTGATGTTTTCACTAATATGCCTTCTGAGCTGTTTTTGAAAAGCCACATTAAAACCTTACAAAAATATTTCTTCCTCACCTTGAGGGTGATATCTTACTAATATCTGGGTTAGGATTGAGTATTTTCAAACATGGACTGATCATGTATTTTTACTGAACTATTAGACAAAATCCCTCTTGCAGTGTCAGTGTTTTTTTTTTTTTTCTATGCTGGTTTAATAACTTGGATTACCTTAAAATTTTAAAAAGGGGTTACTGAAATAGAAAAATAGGATGCTGTTTTTTTTAAGATAGGAGAAATATCAATTATTACTTTGTATATCCCCTTATTGATGGAATGTATTCATATACAGAAATATAGATACTTTTTTTTTTAACTTCATACTTGTTTCCCAATATGTTGTCTTTCTTATACAACAGTGCTCTTGCATTATGCTGTTGTGTGATACAGAGATTTCAGTGGCTGGCTTTTACCTCGGGAGTGCAAAAGTCACATATACAGCTGTCCCAGCTCTCAGAATAGTAACAGCTTTATGCTCCAGTGCTATTTGTCTCTAAGCATTGACACCAAACCCCTGGGATGGGACTGCACAAAGGGTTTACAAGTGGGATGTTCTGGTAGCAGTTAATCATAGCCAACATGGAGCCCAGGAAGAAGAAAAAATGATTTTATGACTGAAGTGAAATGAAGAATGAACCAGGACTGGGGAGAGGAGTTGTCATGTGCAGGAGCCTAGGACTTTTGGTGTGGTTGCAGGAAATAGGCTGCATGCATCATGAGGGGCACCCGTAAACACACTCAGGGCTTTCAGAAATGTATTTAGGTCACTGACACTTTGAAAGCGTTACACATTTTGACCCTAAAGGCTATAACAAAGGCATGTAAACTCAAAGTGAAGGCTAGCATCCATCCGTGGCTGCTCTTATTGTATCCACAGGAATTTCAGATCACTGAAGGATGTTAGCAATTATGTGCTGAAATAACTACGTACAATGGGATGAGGTAAGGAAAGCATTTCAGCCTTGAATTTGAATTTCTTTTGGTTTTTGTCAGTTTTGTGCCAACACCTCTTGCAATACTTAGTGCGTCTCTGGGGCCATCCTATATTGTTTGGTACAGGAAATCGAAGGGACAAAAGTTCAACAACAAGTGCCTGAATTGCATGTATGGATGTGACCTTTTCTTTGGCACAAGCCACTCAATGTATGAGGCAGTTTCACTGCTGGACTTGTGAAGGCATTTCACGGATGTGATACTAGTTTTCCTCTTTTGGTACACTGGCCTTTTTGGATTTTTGAGGCTGAGAAGAATTAGCCTCTGCATCGCTTGACTTTCTGCAAAACGCCGAGCCCAAGTGTTCTGTGAAGAGATTCCCGCATGTAGCCTCGTATGTTCCCCTTGTTCCACATTGTTTTTTCCCCTTGCAATCCCCAAAGGGCTGAACCCAGAGCTGGATGACCCTCGTATCCAGGCCACTGAGCAGGCTGGAACAAGGAGGAGGAATTCCTTTGAAGCTGTGGAACAACTGTGGAGATGCTCTCCAGAAGCTGACTGGAGCCCCGTGGCGGATGAAGCTCTGCAGGGCCCTTGTGCTGCCCCCCCCCCCCCCCATGAGGAGTCTGATTCCCACTTCACCCTGCAGCAGCGTTGCATCAGTTCTACTGCAGCGCAGCCTTCTCCTGCGGCAGAGCAGTGGGCTGAGCCTGATGCTAAATTGTCTCTGAATGACAGACACTTGCAGAAAACCTCATTACAAACTTCCTTTCTTAAAAGCCAAAACACATGCTATGAGAGCCTGGAGTCACTGAGTTCTAGTCAGAACAGTTAATCAAAACGTTTGCCATGTATTGTGTGAGCTTCTTCACAGTTTATGCATTTATCTTTCAAACATCTGCAAAACAGCATGGCTTGGATAGGTTTCTGTTACTACTCTGAGTCTTCATTGGCTCTTGAGAATGAGTGAAGAGGAGCCAGACAACATAAAGGGCAGGCAATCAAAGCTTTTGACTCTCAGATCCTTGCAGATGGGCCTTCTGATGAGATGACTAACAACTGTTGCCAGATCAGCAAGTAGCAACCACAAGACACCTGTATTTATTTAACTTTCATTTTGTCAGATAACTTGTCTTTATGCTCTTGCACTTTTAGCTATGGAATATAAGTCACAAGGCTTCCTTCTGATCTCCCTAACACAAGTGTAAAATGAGTCACTTGAGAGTGGTTGTTGATATAGTTTTACTAGTGTAAAAGCAGTGGAAGCAAAGGCAGGATCAGGCCTAGATGTATATGAAGAACCTCTTGTCCCGTTTGTCTCAAACACCTTTATTGTCAGATTCAGCATGAAGTCTTCTGGGGGCATGTATTGTAGCTAGAGGGAGGAAAGATTTTTAGAAGCAGCCCATGGTTATCATAAAGAAAAAAAATTGGTGACTATTTTCCACTTTCTCTTTTACAGTTAAATTCACAAGACGCATAGCCATTTGAAAGTGAGAATATGTGCAGTCAGGGTCCCCCAACCACTTCAGTGTGCCCTTGGTGAGACTCTGGGTAGCCGCCTTCCCTGACCTTGCAAGCTGCCTGCCTGCTGTTGTGGCGTTGCCAGATGCCTCATGCTGTGAATTGCATACCTCAGAGCCCAGCTTCCACAAATGCTCGCAGGTAGCGGTTGCCAGCTGCACCAGGGAAGCTTCATTGCTCCTTCGTTTGGGAAGGAAGCAAGCTGAATATGTAGCTGTGTCCCAGGTTGACCTAGTGACGTTGGCTTACGTAGCTCCTGCTGTCTTGCTCCCTTTCATGGGCGCAGAGTCTGATTGCCCAGTAGCCCCTGTGCCAACCTAGCCTGCTGCCAGAAGCCTCATGTAGGCCTGGCACGTGAAGTACGCTTTAACTGCTCATGGGCCATACGTGGTCAGCCTTACTCTAGCTTGTTCCCTTGCTTTCCTTGAAGGCAAATATCCAACTTGTGCTATGCTGAATATTGGCTTCTATCAGAAGGAATTATAATGTGCTTTGTGAGTCTGGCTGCTTCTGCTTTTGGGTGCTGTAAAGGGGCCCTATTTCTGGAAGATGGGTACTTGACTATTCCTGAAAAGCAGTCAGCTCCTCTGTGTCTGGAGATAGGTGTCTGAATAATGGAAAAAGCCAAATTTGTAGCTATTTCTGTATGTGTTACTCTCCGATGTTATAGCTAATGTTTTACCTGCATGCTTTTGGTGACCAGAGTGACTTTTTTCACCTAATAACATCCCCCTCATGTACATGATATGGCTTGTTGACATAGGATAAAATCACAAAGTAAACTTGCTCAAGTATTAGAAGCAACATCACTGTGTTACTGTGGGGCTTGGCCTATATGTTTTAGCAATCTGTGTAGCTGTACTTGCAGTTTAATGATTTAGATATATGTATAAATTTATATATGATATTATATATGCGTATGTGAACAAATGTATTCTCTTTCTGATAATGGATAACTGGTTAGCACAGGGTTCTGCTAAACTTGTTCTTCCTTCTTTTCTCTGTGTGTCTATGACAACTGGATGGCTTAAAAAGGCTTGAACATAGCTTGCTGAGGATGCTTTTCTTTGGTCATTTCTATCCAGCTCTCTTCAGTCTCCAAGTACAATGAAGAGGAGACCTAGCTGATTTAGATATCTCAAGCTTATGAGATTAGACTGGACTGATTAAGGGCATGCGTGGTAAGCATAGCACTTGAAAGTTAGCTAGCTGTTTCCTCCTGAGGAATGGTCTTACAGAGGGACTTGCAATTCAAATTGACTCCAAGTTTTCAGTGTTGGGATTACTTAACTATTTAACTCCACAGTATTGCTAACCTAGGCTATAGGGTATCATCTATCTTCAAGCTAAATAAAACTTTCTTTTGCAAGGACTACTACCAAAAGAAGCAAAATCCAGGGGAACCAGAGGAGGCTGTGGCCTATGGTGTTGTCGCCAAAAGCAAGAATGGTCTTGTCTTTCCCCAGTTTCTAAGTGGGTTGGTTCACTGTGGCTTCTTTTCACAGAGTCATCTCCTGCAGGGAGAGATCTAAGATCTGAATTTAGACAAATAGAAGAGCACTGAACAGTGTGTTACATTTCCATGCTTGTGATCATAAAATGAAAATGCTGGTTTTGCTCAGAGGCTAGAACTAAGGTTAACTGTGAATTTGCTGCCTGTTGTAGATTAAAAAAAAAAAAAATCAAATTTACCTTTGCATTAAGATCACATTTAAAAATTGAATTTCCTGGTTGGTTTTTGAGATAAGGAGAAAATCAGGAACAGGATTTTCTTTCACCAAGAAAAAATGGTGAGGCCAATTTTGATTAGATTTTACTAAAACAAGTGAACAAACAAACTGGCCCCGCTCATTGGTGGATTGTAGATCAATGCACAATTTCACTCAGGATTTTTTTTCCTCACAAAACAAAAAGTCTGATCTTTGCTTCTGTGCAGAGACTTTGGCAATATTAACATTGTCACACAGTGTTTCCTAGAAATTAACTGCTGGCAGTGGAGAGTTGCATAAAGGTGTACCAACCTGGCCAATAACTCCAGACTTTCATTCCCAGGAAATATTAGGAAAACAACCTTAGCACAGGACCTGCTGGCTGAAAATGAGAACATTATGTAGGTAGATGGTTTCATTTTTAATAGATACAGTCTATCTAAGTTCAGCTCTTCAGGAAATAAATATCCTTTATGTTATGAGGTAAGATTGAAAGAAACATCTTTCACTGTCCTGTTGTTTTTTCATGATGCTTTAATCAGTTATATTGATCAAAAGTAATGAGCAAATATACAAATCAAAGCCTTTGGATGATTCTGCCCATTCTTTTGAACATGTGAGCAAAGAACAAGAGAAGGCTTGGGATTGGGAGCATAAGGCTGGTTTAGTAAATGCTTTTTAGTTGTGGCCTATATGAAATTTGCTAATGTTCTGCAAAGAGCTGACTTGTCCATGTTTACAGAAAAAACATATTTGCTTGTCACAAAAATGCATGAAGGTGGTTGACAAAGTGTTTTTTTTTTTTCTCTGTGCACTTTCTTTAGTTCTCAAAAGAATCCTATGAGAAAGAGAACAAGGAGGATAGATGGTCTCCTTCACTGTGCATGAAAGGAGATGGATTTTTAAGACTAGTTTGAGGCAATTGTTGTGTTCCTTACTGTAAAGGAAGAAATGTGAAATCCTATCTTGTGCGTTTGAGTGTGGCCGTCATTCTGATGTTCTTCCTCATTATAAACTACAATAACCCTGATCAGGATCAGAGCACATGTTACACCACTTACAATAAAGGTGTTGAAACTCCTTCTGCAACAGTTTCTCCAAGCTGGTAACTAGGGGTGTTTTGACTGACTCAGCAGCATTACAGGTTAACTGACAGCACTGCACACCACTTGCATGTACTGTGCTTAAAAAATTATGGCAGAGCCCTTAGCTTACAGCTTGGTGGACAGACAGAAGACAGAGAAGTATAAACCACATAAACTGGAATCCTCTGTCGTTTATACTTATCTTTAGTGTTGCTGAAATGCTGTGCTGCTGCTTGATGGTTTGCACAGAGTAATGTGAACTTTGTTGCCCTGCTCTTATTGCTGATTACATGACGGTGTTTTCTTTACTTTGCCATTAACTAATGCTACCTCAGACAGCCTGTTAACAAAATAATTTGCCACACCTGCTTCCACTTTCCATGTTGTGGACAGTTGCTGGTTTTACAAAATGTTTTCTGTTTGTCAAGCTGCTCTGCCTGGAAATGTTTTGCCTGCTCAAATTTTTTAGGCTCATACCTCAAGGACTTGTTACTAGGTAACAGAGTTCCATTTGCCAATTGCCCACTATTTCCTTCTCACCGTATTACAGGCCTGATTATTAACATTTAGTTTGGAGAAATTGCTGTCATTATGTGAAGTAACTTCCTTTAGAGGTTACTCATTAACCTTAGGTATTTTACTGTGCGATTATAATTGCCAAATGCCATAGGCATGGAAAACCTTTGAACTCCTCAAGGTATTAATGTATGGGAGAAAGGGTATCAGCTGTGATTCCCCCCCCCCCCATTTATTTTTCCTTTTGACAGTGTTCTTGTTCCATTCCTCTTAGTGTGCTTCGTAGTGTAGAGAACCCACTGACCTGCCTGAGAAAGTCCCCTTCCGAAAGGGAGTCAGTCTGCTGTTACCCTTTATAGAGCTGGTCTAGCCCTAGCAAGCTCAGTGGAGTTACAGTACTCATTATCTGCTTACTAGGGCAAGTAAGAACAGAATTTGATCTCTTGACCTTGCATGAAAAGTGACATAATTGGGAAGCTAGCAGTCTTGTATGGCATGTCCATGCTATTATGTACAGTATTTCAGCATTTAGGATGGCTCTTCCATATTTGTTTGTTTTTGGGGAGATTCTCAGTCGACTCTAGTGATGTATATTGGGTTCAAGGAGTGGAAATCTGCATGAAAAAAACACCATTCCCCTTGCTGTTTTCATTCTCTACACAAATGGAATCAGCCGCATATTTCAGTGTTTTTCTCAGGGCAGCATGTGTTCTGTGGAAAAATCTTACAAAATATATTTGCTCTTCTCTCCTAACCCACTCCTCCTTTTGAAGTGCATTGACATTCCTGGTAACTTGATTCCTCTGACAGGATAGAGCAAGCTGCTGTAGCTGTAGTGTAAGCCTGTGTTGCCAGGTGACTTCAATGAGGAAATATATATCATATTCAGGAAATTAGGGGACAAGTGAGATATATATATTGTGCTTAAACAGAATTAAAAAAAACCCAACACATAGTCCTTAGGCACATTTGATGTGGAGTCAGACCTAGTTTTGACGGTAGGAAATGAAAAGTTGTGGTGGGCAAGGAAACTTTAATCTTGTAAATCTTCTGAAATACAACAGTAGAATAATTGGTGCCCTGTATTAAAAAGGGGGAAAAAGCAGAGGACTCATTTGTTAATGCCACCATCAAGTTGGGGTGGGGAATACAAGAAGATCACAACCGAGCAACTCTTATCAAACCCTTGATATAAAACTGGTTACCTGCTCCCCTCTGTCCTTTCAATCTCAGCATGATTTTTTTTTAAAGCGGAAACTGAGAAAACAAATAAAACAAGTTATGTACGTACATGCTGCATAGTACAGTCGCCATGGCTAAAGTGCAAGTCATTACCTTAATAGCTGTAATAGTGAAAAAACCCTAAAATAATAGCTACAGTTCCTGGTAGTGGTCTAACACTCCTCCCCCCCCCCCATGCTTATTTGTTTCTTTTTTCATCCTCCAGAACAAAACTTGATCCAGATTTCAGTGGATTTTCTCATTTGATGATGTGTCCGCTGTGACTTCTCAACTACTATGAGTTGCAATGAGCCAGCCAGTGGAATTTTGTGTTGACATCCAATATTACTCGCTGGGATAAATTCAGTGATCCATGAAGTCCAAGTAGAGCAAAAGGTGGGTAACACTTGAAAACTATTTTCAATAAAAATGTGCTTCACTGAATACTTGTTTATCCCTTCTACTTAACCTGTTCACCTGCAGCTTCAGGTCTGATCCATGAGATACGTAATTTAGCACTGTGAGACTAACTCAGTTTTCAGTTTTTGCTTTGTAGGTTTAGTGTCAATAAACAAACCTGTGTCATTAAGTACAAACTAATGTAGTTTAAAAAACAAACAAACCCCAAACTAGCGTTAACTACTTAAAGCTCTTGAATACATCACCATGTAGAAATTATTTGTTTGTAATGTGAAAGTTACTAGCAAAACTTCCTACATATGATATAGCCCTCAGTGAAATTAAAAGCTTATCAGATATTACGATATACCATATCAAAGATTTTAGATTGTACACAAGGACAAAAGCACACTCCAAACTGCAGTTGCTCGTTGTACTTGAAGAAAATGTATGCAGAAGAATCAGGGAAGCAAGGAGCTAACATGTTTAACACCTGAGATATGCGGCATGTTACTGCCAGCTGTGGCATGTTTCGTGCATTCAAGACAGTAAATGCCTCAAACCATTTATTTATTTATACTTTTGAAATGTCTAAACTTTTCTGTTCTGTGCTATACAGGCATTACAAAATATTTAGTCTTATTTTGATATGTGACATTGTTTTGTTTGAGATGATGTATCATGGAATAACAGCTAGTATCATAGACCAGGGTTCTAATGTTTTCTACAGAAACATCTGTAGTAGTTCAGATGTTACACTTTTTCCACATGTTGAGTTTGCAAGTGCAGAGGAAGCAGTGATTTATTTTTAGACCAAAATTAGACTGCATGTTAATGCACAGTAAATTGCTGTCCTATTGATGTTGTGGCAAATTTCAGTTAAATAATGACTATTAGGTTTGCATGGAAGACAGTGGAATGGGGAAGAACCTCTCTTACAGCAACTTCTGTTATAACCCCACTGAAAGAGAGGCTCAGAGCAAAGCCTAAATGGTGCTGTCCTTATGACATACAGTAGCAGGCTGAAATTGTTATAAACACCTTTTTATTTTCACAAGGTAAGGATCTGTGCCTTTGCAAGTCTCACTGGGAATATGATTTATTGATCTGGAATCTCTACAGAAACATCTGTCAGGTTTAGTGGATTGTATCCTGATATAAGTTTGTTTCTGAAAATGAAATACATACCAATTTTACAAAAAGACGAGCAAAGCTGTATGAGCCGGCCACCAGGAAGGTTATATTTAAACTTACTGGAAAAACAGAAAACATTTTTTTGATACTTGCTAAGATATTTATTTTTTTGCCTTTTTTCTTTAAATCTTTTTGTTGATCCTGATGTGGCCTCTGCAGTAAGGAAAAATGGAACCTGTGTTCAGCAGTTGTAGACCTGACTAATGGTATATTGCTTACTAGGCTGTTAGGAAGAGTGGTTATAGCCAACTTCAGGATGATCTTGGGGGAGGAGTAAATTTAGATATACTTAGAGCAGAAGTTGCTGTCTATTAGGGAGCAGAAAGACCAAGATCGACAGGTGAACAGAGAAACTAGGTACCTCATAAAAAAGTACTTGCTTTATGCTGGTATATTTCTTCTTATGGTCCTTTTCCTGCCTTTTTTTGAGTCTACAAAAGCAGTGCAGTTCTTTTGTTTGTGTTTTTTTTCCCCCCCACAGAGGTTGGGAAGACAAAGGAGGAAATTGGGGTCTCCTTTAAAAAAAAAAAAAAGGGGGGGGGGGAATGATTGTTACACTTCCTGATTTACGTAGGGTCAAGAAACATGGTGGGGCATGAGTGTTAACATCCAATTTGCTGCATTGTGACCACAGTACTTGATTTCTGTGCTGTTTCTTCCCTTCAAATGCAAAGTGGGATCTGTTGTTTATGATTAAATGTATGATGAGCTGTGTGCCCTTAGAAAATCGCAAAATATTCTCTCAGCACACCTCTGTTCGCCTTACTTTCTGTTGCCCCATGTAGAAGCTGTGAATCTGTGGGGATTTGCCACTTCCTTCTAGGATCACCTGTGCTGTGGCTTAAATAAAAGTTTGTTTCTTCAGCTGTCTAACTTTGGAGTTTATCTGACTCAGGTTGACCCCTTGGTTTTATAATGAGTTAGTTTATTTGCTTGTGCAAATTGGGTTTTCTTAGACAGAAGTATAACAGACTGTAAAGAGGCCAATCTTTTGATCATTTCACCTCCGGAAGGGGGAAACTACAATGCCTTGCTGCACTCACCGGACACTCTCTGGGTTGTTAATAACATTAAGTTACTGTTCCTGAACACTTTGGATTTTTTTAATACCGTGTTGTAAAGTCTGAAAAGTGTTGTTACTTCTGTCTGTAGTAGAAATATTGACAGAGTTTACAGGCTAATTACTTTTCTATTCACAGGAAATCCAGAGTCTTTGCTTAGCAACCAGCCTGACTGTTTCTAATTCTTCTTTAAATGTATCTTTGCACCTATAGTCATGCATACAGAGAACCACAAGGCAGAATCCTGGAAGAAAAAAGGAGTAAACAGTTTGTGAAAATGGTGCCAGTTTTTCCTCGATGGGACTCGAACCTCTAACATAGCCCAACAAAGCTGGGCATGATGTGCCAAAATATCTTTTTAATAAACAACACAGGCAGTAGGAAATAATACTGGTCAGGGCTTGTTTTTCTGGCTCAGGGCCTCATTCCAACCTGTTGCAACCAGCTATCAAACATCTATGGGGACACCCCCATACAAGAGGCCCCATGGAGGAAAGGAACTTTTACATTTCTGTTTGACTGGGATCCTTGCCAGTGGCTAAGTTCAAAGTGCAGTTTCCAGTAATTTGCTGTTACTGCTCTGTGTGTTTGATAGGCCAGGAGAGAAGCATGCAACCTAAAGTAATATTTCCTGATTTCTGTCATTTCTTAAGATATGAGGAGGTTGCTGAGGCACTAAAACTCAAAAGGGTTTTCCTAACTCCAACACCTTTGATGCTTTCCTTTTCTCCTTTTGTGTAGCCCCCTTCCTTCCCTTCCATCTCCTCCCTTAGATCATATCCCCTGCTGTCAGTTCCGTATTTGGATGAAATTCATATTGATTGTTTCCCTATGCAAACACTGTGTGGCTGTTCTTATGTAACCAGAAAAATCCTATTGATTTACTGAGTGTGAGGGTTATGTAGATTGATACACCTCTGTAGTAGTAATAACACTTCCGTCTCCCCTTACAATTATACTTAACCTTTCTGGTTTTGGGAGAGGGGTACCAATAAATTTCTTCAGCCCTGTAAACTTTGGTAAGAGGGAAGCGCAGGAAGAGGCCGGGGAATAGCTACTGTTGTCTCTAATATATGCAGTTGTAGACCATGTGTATGCCATTGTGGTTATGGAGGAAGCAGCATCTATGATTAAGATTATATAAGCATTCCTATTGTAATCCTTTGTTTTTGGCTTTCCAAAACTTGCCTCTTTTGGGCTGGTATTTTCCTGGCTTGTTCTTGGCCATTTGACAATTTTGTTTTTTTTTCAGGGAGGAATACAAATGTTTCGGAAGGCTGAGGAAATGGACCACTCTTGCCCGTTTCAGAAATTTCAAGAGCTTTTTTCAAAAATAGATCCAAAGTCAAAATGGTCTTTAGGTAGAAAGTTGCCTGGATATAACTGTCAAAGAGGGAAAAGGCTTTTGGTGAACACTTCTTATTAATGAATAATCTGAACAAAAAATAATGCAAATGTGCTGCATAAGAGGCAGAGCTGAGGTTATGAGGGGAGCCTAAATGCTTAAGATCCTGATTCTCTTTTTTAAGGCTTAAGTATGCAGACTTCTGATATGCATGGGTGTGGGGGTGTTAGTTCAGCTACCTACAAAAGCAGAGTAGTAACAAATTTAAAGGTGCAGTACTTAAAGTTCAAACTACTTCCCCTACAGAAAGGTAAATGCCCTCATGAAAAAAAATTAAGTAGTGAACTTTTGTGCTGCTTTTATACTAGAGTTTCACTTTTCCACTCAAACTGTCATCTTACCTCTGTTTCAAAACCAAATAAAATTCCTTTGACTCTACTATATACCTAGAGTTTTCAAATAAATAAGCAAGCAAATACCTTTTTTCCCCCCAGAGTGCACTGACAGGTGTTCACACAATTTCTAGCACTCATGAGGTTTTAATCATTAAACTAAACAGTTCCTTGAAAGCCTAGGAATTTGGAGTTAATTTTGATCTTTATACTTGCACTGATCACTTCATAGTCAAAACAATATGTCCACTGTGGTGACATATGTGGGCCTGTCTAAATAGCAAGCTGAAGGAAGCAGTGTGAACATATTTTTGAGCTGCATGTTTCAAATACTGTAATTGGAACTGTGTTATTCATGATTAATACCTTTTTTCCAATGTTTAATCAAAAATTCCTTGGAGGGGGGGGAGGCAGGACAGTAGGAGAAAAGCATTGAGTAGCAAATAAACACAAGGTGATCTACAGTAGCAATTAATTTGCCTGTGAGCATAGTGCATCACTGGTATCAGGGTGCTTTTCATGTGGCAGACAGCTGTGTTCAGCCCTCCCCTTTAACCAGTTGTAGTGCATTGGCCTCCTTCTGTTTTGATTTTTGGCCAGAAGGATATGAGTGGAGTGGAAGGGAGAAAACCCACAACCTGGTCCATGAATTTTTTTTTTATTGTGTGAGAGAATAATTCAACAAAGGCTGGCTGCACAAATTTGCTAAAACCACAGTTTCCTGTGGTACCAAAACCTCTGGCTACATTACAAGCACTGTGAAGTGATTGAAGAATGTTGTGTTGTATTACGAGACCAAACAGCAGGTAAACAAAAGAACATTCAAATGAAATAACTCTTCATAAGCCCAAAGGATTCTAGCAAACTTTCTGCAGCTGCGTTGCTAAGTAGCTTCCTGGCCAAGAGAAGCACCAAAGATGTTACGCTGAATATTTGTAATGGGAGACTGGCACTGAAGTTGCAACCTAACTATTGAAAAGGACGCAGGGCTTACGAGATCTTTTCCATAGGAAGTTTTGAAATAGTCCTTTGTGTCTTCCTTGTTGATGTGTGAAACCAGAATAATATTCAGGAGACTTCCTTTGGTCTGCCCAAGTTTTGTCTGAATATAAATTGTACAGAGGGGGTTGGTTTTGCACTTTGAGGTTGCCTGCAGAAAACAAGAAATCATGAAAGAAGGAATGCGTCCTGTCGTTCACTGTAATGATAAGCGTTAAAAATCATTCAATGATCTGTAAAGTTCAGTGCGAGTTCTACTCAAATAATGAAATTTAGAAGAACAGAGCAATTGTCACAGTAGATCAGATCAAAGGTTATTGTAACTAAATATCCTGTCTCCAGCAGGGGCCAGTGAGAGAGGGATTGGGAAAGAGCATAAGAAAAGGGGTATATATTTGAAATGATCTTTCCCTGGTATATCCTTTCACCTTCTGACAAAGAGTTGTATAGCAGCTTCCTAGTCTGAAGTTTGCATTCAGACTGTTGTGCTTAATAGCTGCTGCTGGATATAACCTTCATTCATTTCTCTAATCTCCATTTGAACCTATGCGGTCTTTTGCCTCCACCAGCCCCCATGGCACCGAGTTCCACGTTGTAGTTGTTATATGACAAAGCACTTCCCTCTGTCTCTGTTTTCAAATTGCTGCCTGTTTAAAACCAGGTTCCTCTGGCTTCCTTTATTAGATATAGAAAGTAAGTCCCCCTTTTTTGCTATTTTCATTCTATTCTTAATTTTCTAGACTTTGAATCTGTCCTCTCTTAGCCAGCTGGTGTGTCCTAATTTATTTAGTTTCTTCTTGTCCAGAAGCTCCCTGTTACTTTCCACGCTTTTTCTTCTCCCTTCTATAGTTGTACTCTATCCTTTGTGAGATGCACCATGTGGAGATGAATGCGGCACTGCAGCCAAAGGGCTCTGATGTGTAACCCATGGTGTGTAACCATATCAGGCTGCTTGTATGAGCAAGTGCTTACGGACTAAAGCAAAGGTTGTACTGAGTAGTTGGAGGACACCAGGACTGGTATGGTCAGGCTTTGTATGTGTGGCATCAGAACAAGATAAAGCTGTACAAATGATGTTTGTTTCATGCTTTAAGTTTATCATCTCTGTTCTGAGGTTACAGCTGTGATGCCAAAGCTTTGGGTAAACTATGCTAAAAATCCTTGTACCTAAAACAGTGGGGACTAGGAGAAAGAGATACCACCAGCAATCGTAGGATGATGAAAGACTCTGACATGATAGGGGAAAAAACAATCATGGCTTCTCACTGGTTCAACAAAAAGTGATTTTACTCCCCTGCACAATACAATCCATAAGTCAGGCAGTCTTAAATGTGGAGCAAATTCAGAATTCTTCATGATCTAAAATGTGCTCGTCCTTTATGGTTATTTGCATGTGGAGACTTCTGCCTGCAAATGCTGATAGCTTTTAAAAAGCAATTTTGCAGTGGAAGATGGGGATGTATGCTTGACTTCTCTCAAAGCACTGACTTTGCTGAGCATGGAAGACCCCTAGCACTTCACTAACAGCCGTTTGCACAAACCTTGTAATGCAGCAAAAATTCAAGTGGTTCCATTTGTGGCAATGTTACAAATCAATAATTTGGGCTCAGATTGTGCTTGTTATAATCAGCCCAGCAGTGAAGAAATGGGAATATGCCCCCCCCCCCCCTTGCTGTCCTGCCCATAGGGAGCTGAGGAGGTGAAAGGAAGGGAGTGTTGTCCTTTGGGGAGCTGTTAAGGCATTCACTCCCCCCAGGAATGAGGAGGGAGGAATTCCGACAGTTCCTTGCCGAGCTATTCTAAGGGCAGAGCACTTACACCCTACCAGCTAATTGGGGCTGTTCCTGAAGGCTTTATTTTAGCATCTGGACTTCAGTAACTTTTTTGAGCCTAGTTTTGTACTGAGTATTATTGTGAATTTAGCTCCAAACCATCTCTTGAGCTGCATATCCAAAGTAAGCACTCTTAGCAAAAACCAAGTGCCTTATGCATTTTAGTTGGTGCTAAGAGCAGTTTGACTGTTCAGCTAATTTTTCATGTGCTGAAAGAAAAAGAGCTGTAGTGTTTCAAGCTAATTCTGGAGTTTTGAGGTATCTCCTATGATGACCATGGTTATGCTAATGGTGATCAGTTTGATACCAATGGGACTCGGGTGCAGAAAGATGGAGGACTGAGTCCTTATAAGACGACAAAAGTGTGCTTTGCCATATTTGTTTAACATTATAATATTTGTTGTTTGAAATGCCTTTGTGTATAATATCTGCCCGTACTACCTTTTAGAATTTTTCCCAGGTCTGCTAAATAAATCAGAGCAAAGCAAGAATTTATTTAGTCTCCTCCTAAAGTGTGTAAACCTAATTCTTTTGCTGCCTAAGTCATTCTAGCAGTTGGGGTGTTAAAGGGTGTAAACAAAATTCTTCTATATATCCTAGTAGTTACATTGGAGGAAGGTGTGGGGAAGGGAGGAGCAAGGTAAGAAAGGAGAGGGGTGGCTGTTTGAATCAAGGGAAGGAGGACAGCATTTCTTTCTCCTTTCTGATTGTGTCAGTCCAGCCTGAGGACCTACATGAAGAAGCTTTGATTCTTTCACTTTGCAGTAATCCAAAAACACAATTTGGTAGAACCAAGCAGGACTGAACTAGTCTGGAAGCTAAATTGCTTTGTGAGCCTCAACACAGTTTCCCTCTAGCTCGGGTTGAGCATTCTAGCATTATGCAGCAGATAGATACATGAACAGGAAAAAAAGTTTTCTTTTTTTTTTTTTTTCCTCCTAGCGTTGCTTTTGTCCTTTATGCTCTAGATTTTACGAGGAAAGTGATTTTTCTTTGTTTTTTTTTTTTTTTTGGTGTGTATTGTAGTTGGACCAAAGGATTCCTAAGTGAAGGAGATAGATTATTTGTTCCATAATGTGCATGTCAGAGAAAAGTGAAGAGCAATGGGTGTAACCTGTTTAATAGCTATTTAGTACATGGGTGTAGTGAAAGCTTCAACTAGCACGGGTGGCTTTTTGGCAGTTGTGCAGATACAAAAAGAAATGGAACAACTGTACCAGTGTGTAGGAAGACAAGACCCAATTAAGTAGTGTTACTCACCAATAGGGTGAACGATTAATGACCAGGTGCAGAATCTAAGTATTAAAACAGCACTGACCTCAAGAGGGAGATTACCTTGAAGTGACTTTTACAGTAGGATGGTTAATGGAATATGCGGTTTCATGGAAGACAATTTAATGTTGGCTGGCTGCAATCCCTTTGTCACAACCGCCTGTGTTGTCTGACACACAAGTGTGTGGATATCACACTGTAAGTATGAAAGGATTCTGAGCAGTCTGTCATTTGTCGCCCCATCTAGGGAGAAAACAGTGTTGATGACCATATAAATCTGTGGAGGAGTGAGACAATAATTTGGTAAGGTGTATATGTGATATATTGTTATTACTTGAAAGGTAGGAGAATGGCTATTAGGAAATGATTCCTAAAGCTTTTAATTGTAAATTGAGATTTTGGGTGATTAAATTCTGTGGGGACTTGATTTGATTTGCTATCTCTCTGTTCAGCACTCTGGGATAATGATTAATCCACCATCTCAAGCTGTCTCTAATAATTGAGTGAATCTGTTAGTTGGATGTTTCTGCTAAAATTATTTGCAATAAAAGAATTGATTAGAGTGACACTTGCGTGGTAATGCGCAGGCTTCAGCTGTTAAGGCCATGGTAGGATGAACAGATCAGCTCTCATGTGGTAGGGTTGCCTATGGATTCAGGAACACTGGGTAGTGTTGGCTTATGGTACCATCGCCTATAGACTGTTGGGAGTGTAGGTTGCCCTTGGATTGTTCTTTTGGAGTTGTGCTGCTTTGCATAAGTAATTGAGCATTTGGAAAGCTGATGAGAGGTGACTCTCTAGTCTGCTGTCTAGCACACTTAGCTGTCTGGAGGGGGACTCCATTGCTCCAATGAACATTTGCAATATAAATGTTTCACCTTGTCTCTCTTATCCTTTCCCACTATTTATACTTTTCTTCCCTCATCCGTCTTTTGGGAGGAAGAGTGCCTTGTTCTCCTTCCCTGATCCTGAACAGACAAGGCAAAGACTCTCTCATATCCCAGGGAAACGCCCTAGCTGTGAGCTGTTGGCTATGCCGGGGATGCTTGCTTACCTTACCTGCTGTCAAGAAATCTTTTTCTTGAAAGTTTTCTAGGGCTAGATCTTCTCTAGTGATCACAACCAACCTGTTTACTGGAGCAAGACTCTCAAATACAGTAGACAGAAGAAAAGTTAGTCTGAGAATCCCATCAGAAGAAAAAGGAGCTGAGAAAGTTCTTGCCTTGGGATTTGAATCGTGAATTTATTTGTTGGTGGAGACCTGGATGCCTACAGGTTTAGGATTAGGTAGGGCAGGGCTTCAAGGTAGTCAGTGCTACCTGAACATTAGAGAGAGAGGGAGAGGTGCCCAAATCCCCCTTTTGGATTTAGCCTTGTGTATCAACTCCTAGAAAGATGTAGTTTCCTAACCACAAAGTTAAGCTCACAGCATCTCTTTCCTATTTCCCTTGGCAGCCAGTTTGTTTAACTGTAGATCATGCCAGGAAGGGGGGGCGGGAGGGAACAAATCAAAGCTCCTCCTCGTTTTCTAGTCCGCCTTTATCGCCTGCTGCATTGTGATGCATCACCCTGGGGAGCCTCAGCTCTGCCGCTTGCTGGGGGCTGGGATGCAGCACAGCCTGCCTTGCCCAGGCTGTGTCAGCTACAGGAAGTCTGAAAATGTGGTTTCCTGAAAAACAAGTGAAAGGAGGGGAAGTACGTAGTTTTTGTTTTGAAGATGGCATTTTTGGAAACTCCATGAGCACTTATGTCAAAATATGTACGAAGCAGCTATTTAGTCATAGGAACAGTTGCCATTTGTTTACAAGGCATCTGTGTGTGAATTAGGAAAGGTCCTTTATCATGTGTCACACCTCACAGAGATGAGTAATTCTGTGGAAATCAAGTGTGTGCGTCTGACATGAGGGGTCACTTGTTGTTCTGTACTCTGTGCTTTGTCTTTTGGTAAGATTTGAGTATATATGCTGAAAATAATTCAGTATAAACCAGGCAGTGGCTGTTATAATTCACTTGCCTCTTGCATTTCAGTAGAAGATGTGAGATTTCCTGATTGAGAAAGCATTTCCTTGACAAAATCAAATTGCGAGGTAATTTGCTAGTTGGTGTTAATTAGTAAGTACTGTTTTGCTTCAGGTGAGGACCTGATCTCTTCACTTTTAGGTTAATTATAGCTGTCTTAAAAATGCACTTCCTAAAATGCATAAGCACTTGTTAGTGAAACCACCCTCTGCTGTGCAGGGAGTAGTTGTGATTGTTACAGTAACCTTATATGGATTTCTTAATTCTGTATGTAGAATATGAAGCTCTTAATTTTAGGACCCTTGCTGTAAGGTCAGTCATTGGCCAGTGAAGTAGTGGGATCTGTAGTTCATGGCTGATGTGTGAGGAGACATAAGAACTGGATTGAAACTTAACAGCTCTATTCAGGCTCCTTGCGTTAACTTTAAGTACTTCTCTAAATGATTCCCTTGAAAGGTGTTACGATTTTTCCCAGTGCTTGAAAAATGTTTCATGTTTTTCCCAGTTCTTTAATACTGAATCTCATGTTTCCTGGACAAGCCCATGAGCAACCTGATCTAACTGGACCTGCTTTGAGCAGGGAGTTGGACTAGATAGGGCTCCTTTCCAATGTAAATTATTCTGTGACTGAATGAAAAGTAAAAGGTGCTTTTGGGGCTGTTATGTGAAGGGATACCAGGGAATGTTGTGGAGCTGGGGGAAACCACAAACACTCAATTTCACCTGAACACATGAAGCACTGTTAATTTCCTGTATTTGTTGTTTCCACCTTCTTACAGTAATTTTCATTATTGTTGCGCAGGACTTTGTCATAAGGGCCTTGTAGGAAGCTATCTAAAGAGGATTGAAGATTGAATTTTTGGTTGGCAATTTGTGCTAATTCAACTTTTAAAATATCGTCTTTAAATTTAAACTTTTGTATCTGAGTGCTCATAGGTGTATCTGAGTGCTCATAAAATATCGTCTTTAAATTTTGTGCGCATAGGTTTAAATTTACAGGTTAAAACTAAATGGATGGCATGCAAAATGGTGTGTATCTGCAGAGAGTTTTAATATTAAAGTGATGCAATTTCTGTGAGCAAATAAACATTTAGAAAAGCTAACAAGTGGAAAGCAGAGTATAGATTTCTGCAAGCAGGCAGAAGGGTCAGGGAAGATAAAATCTGTAAGATACCTTGCCCCCAGCAAAGATGTTGACAAACTGAGAGATCACAAGTGACTTGGATACCCCATGTGTTTCTGCAGGGGTTTCAGTGCAGCCAGGGCAGCAGTCATCCTGCATGATATGAGAGAGAGAGAATTCAGGGAGTGCAGTCCTCTTTGCAGTGAGCTAATTTGATTTGTTCCTTATCTGTCAGAGCGGTTGCAGCCTTCAGAATAGTTGTTGGGCAGTTCTGTGTCCAGTTTTTCTGTGGATTTGCACTGTTGAGAAGTGGTCAGCCAATTGCCTGAAATAAACCATTTCTGCTGGGCCCCTGTTAAATCCCTTTGCTTTGAGCTCCTTACTAAAACAGGTGACTTGTGATGGGCATAACATTTTTGTCATGCAAAAAAGGCTATACTGTGCACCTTGAGCATGTGTAGGTGGGCATTAAATGCAGCACAAAGTAACACCAGTTCTGTAACAGCTCAGCTGGAAGTTTTGCATCATAGGCCAGAATTTCCTGGCCCTTCCGTGGTGTGCTTATGTATACATTATGCATAGGGATGACTGCAGTGCTCTCTGAAATCAGTGTTGCATTTGCAGAATCAGATACCTAAAATAGTGCGTTTTTTAAAGAATGTGCAGGGTTAATTTATTCTAATTTGTCACCCAATGGTTGTTGACATAATATAAGCACTGTCTCATATGTTCATGAGTTCTCCTTCATACTTGTGGCTAGAAATACATTTCTAAATGCCTAAAGAATAGATAGGGTAAGGGTAAGAAGTACAGATATACAAGGATAGCTGCTTAGTTCCCTAAGCTAGGGTGTATATTATCAGTCTTCTGATACAGATGTCTAGTGTCTGTTACACAGATCACGTATAGCATAAATACTAAGATCTGTACTTTGCCATTCCCCCAAAATGTCTGAATCCTACATCATGCTTTGTGCAAAGCCTTGTGTAAGTACAGCACTTAAGAAAGTTTTACCTGCAGAAAAGCTTCCTGTTCAGACTTTGTCAACAGATGCATGTAGTACAAGAATTACTGTTGACAGTGAACACTTTATTATAGGGCAAAAGATCCTCTCAGGAATGTAAGGTCAGCAGACTGAGTGAAGAATTTCTGATGTGCATCAACACACAAATGTTTGATGCCTAATCCTTTAATATGATTTTTATGGATTGATTTCAACAGGACTTCAAGGACAAATCTTCAGTAGATGATCAGCCTTCTAGCAATAAGCTGGCTTTTTTGGGAATTATGCTCAAAAATGGTCTTACTCGGTTCTTTTTTCAATTTGTTATTGAAGGGTCCAATCCTGTAGCTTGTCTTCAGGTTTTTACTACTCCTTACTGAAGCAAACTTCTGTTGACCTTGTTGAATATTTTGCTAAACTAAATATTTATAGAGGAGCTTTTGACTTTCAACATTCTAATGCAAATATCTTTAACACTTTATTTATGGCATTGTACTTTGATACCTGCAAATGATTGGAAACTTGCAGAAAGCTTTGTGAGAAAAGATAGCCCTGCTTCTCCAAACACTGCCTTGCTGTAGAATTGACATCTCTCAGGTAAGAAGTGGAGATATCTGATCGTCAGTGGTTACTGAATGTTCCAGAGCATTTCCTCCAATAGCAGCAGGTGTAAAGCTTCGCTCCCTTGGGCCAACCAAGGCAGCTAAGCTTGGCTCCCTCATTTAAGCTTGTGTGTATATGTGCTCATAAGTGCGTAAATGTCCACACAGCTATATACTGCAGTGACTTAGAATGGTTTGGGACGGGAAGCCAATTTGCTGTTATTTTGTGTTAACTTTATTGGTAAATCCATGGAGAATTTCCAGCAGACATTTCCTAATACAAAGGTATTTTCTTATCCATGTGTTTTTAGTGGTGGAAACTAAGCTAAGGAACTAAGTAAGCTAAGTCTTCGAAGTACAACATGATAGTTTACTTTCTTCAGAAGTTAAGTGAATTCAGTAATGTCTAGGAATGCATAACAAAAATTACCATCTATTTTGTAAAGTGGAACCAAAGAGATTACAAGTGTGTAAATTTTGAAAAAACTCTGTAGATCCACACAGCCTTTCACTATGCTTCAGTTTCAGTGATGCATGTTTTCAGTAAGACACAGCTGTAAATCTCTCCTTGTTTCAATATCCTAATAACATCCCTTTTGGTGATGTCATTCAGGAACTACTCAGTTGGGTCTACTGCTTTCAGTCCTGATGCTCTGAGATTTCAGTATCACTTAACATGAGAGCCCTATAATATAATTGTTTTAAGAGTTTTACATTAGTTCTTTATTTAACTAAAATGTACCTTTAAAATTGCAATTATTGATTGATATTAATAGAATGAACAATTACAAATATTTATGATCAAGCTATTAGGCAAGGTAGCTAGCAATACCTGCCTAATGTCTGCGGTATTCTGTGTTATGCATGCAGCTGGATTTTCCCTGTGACATCAACTGCGCTGTTGTGAGATGGTAGTAACACCAAAGGTTTTGGTTGTGTGACACCCTAGGACTCTGGTATCTTAGGGCACTCAACAACATGCGAACAACACCTGTCGTATGTTTGTCTGGGGTGACAACCTGGTATTGCCACAGGGTTTGTCATTCTTGTAACACTGTCACTGACTTGTAATGTTGTTTCCACTGTGTGTGTGCTCAACATCCTTCCCACTTTCCACTGGCCCAGGTGACCTCTTTTGCATGGCAAATTGTAATTGCTTTGAGAGTAAATTCAGTCTTCCAGTAATTTCTCTTTTTCCTAAATGTCAGTGGAGTTTTTCCTTGTTATCTTGAGACTTGATTTGTTCTCCTTCCCTTCCAAAAATAACCTTGTCCTTTTAGCCATAAATCAGCCCAAAGTTTTCTAAGCTGTCACTACTTTTCTATTCTGTTTTACAAGATCTTTCTCCTGTATTTTATTTTCACATGGAATGTAGCCCTTCTCTAAACTGTCATGTAATTTTTGTAGTAAGCTCAGGAAGAATATGCTGTTGCTCTTGTCAAAGAATTTTAATTTGGAGGGAAGGGAGGGCTTCTTCACTGTACCATTCCTCCACCCAAGGTGCTGCCTTAGTTCACTGCACTCCAGATATTCACTAATCACTCCAAGCAGAGGAACTTGGACGCAGATTTATTTTGCTTAGTGCACGAGTTCTGCCTGCTCAGCCTTGTTTAGTGTGGTCTGCCTGCTCAAGGATAATGAACCTCTTAGACTACACCTGTATTACTGGACCCAGGAAGTCCTCCCAGTTCCTTGGACTAGATGCATGTGCTGGATGCACCCTCAATCTATACTGGGGTGAAACTCTGGGCACATGCTGACTTCCCCTTTCCTCTCCTTTCTATTTAAAGGCAATCCAGGTGAATAGGCTGAATGAGAGCCTTGACACACTCCACCATGTCCCAGGTCTGGATGGTTTGAGGGCAAAGAAGGAATGTCAGAATCGGAAAACATGCCAGAATATCACCAGTAGGGATCTGGGCAAGACCTTAGAAGACCTGTTACCTACAATGTGTCTTAAGAGATTTGATCTGTTTAATTTCTCAGGTTTCTTGAGTTTGTTTTATTGCAAAGCTTCTAGTCATTTTACATAACATTGCAAAGATTACGCCAGTGATGGAGATGGAGCTTTTCTCCATGTTATTCCTGAAAGATGTGGGCAATGCCTCAGTGAGGAGAGAGGTGTGGTTTTTTTTTTTTTTTTTTTTTTTTTTTTTTTTTTTTAAGGTACCTTCACTAGCTCAAGATGAGTTGGGCTTTCTTTATTGGTCATATTCACCACTCTAAATTCTCAGTGTTACATATCTGGTAATGCCTGGGGCTTTACTATCATTGCTAATACTGTATTTCTGGCACTGTATTGGCTTGAACATGTGTGCTGAAAATTAAATTAATAAATGTTCTGTTTGTAGATTTTTAAAGAAAATGTTTCTCATCAATATAATTCAGGATGTTTGAAAATCTGAACTTTATGCAATCATTATTCTAGTTTTTCTGTTTCCCTACTTTAGGTAAGAATAATTAAGAATACAGGGAAAACGTACAAAATAAGTGTGTGGTTTTTTATTTTATTTATTTTATTATCTTTTTTACTTGAATTTTTTAATGAGTAGGGAACCTGGCAGAATAGAGAATTGAGAAGCACAGATAAGTACATGCAGTGGCTATGAAGCAGATAGCTCGAAAGGTCTGTTTTATTCTCAGTTTCCCTTGGATCTATTTGTGACCTATCAGGCCTGTGTTGAAACTATTTTTATTCTATAATCTAGAGGCAGAAAACTGCACTGGCAAAGCTTCCACGTAGTCTACTTTGGTAGCAACTGCAGTAGTCAAAGGCATTCGGTGCTGTGGAGCCCTGCAAGGAAAGGGTTATCTCTCCGCTCAAATGTGAGAGCACACCCTGCTCTAGCCTGCAGGCATAGAGATAATAATAGCATGGAAGGATGGCAGCCTGCGCTCTGGAACGGTTTATGAGGAGGAAGTCTGCAATTACATATTTCTGGGCAAACATTAACCAAGACTGAAGCCTAGCTTCGAAGAAAAACAACAGACTTGGAACCTCCAGTAATATAGCTGTTATGTGGACTGAAAACAGCAGTCAAACATTTAYGTGGCGTTACAAGCAAAGGAAGAATAGCCTGGGAACAAAGCAAAAGGCTTGATAATATTAACATATCCTGGTGTGGGCTTGCAGAAAGCGTGTCTTTCCTGACCCTGCTCTCCAGTGATATTGGAAAGAGCAAGGAGATTTTTTTTTTTTTAAAGTACTGTTTAGCTTTGTGAAAACAGACCTAAGCCAAAGTAATGGAGCTATTGTTTGCTGTGCTCACGGCCTAATCCCTTTATATCTGTGGTTTCAGAGCTTACCACCAAGCACTGAAGTTTCTCCTTTAAAAAACAAGTTACTTTGGGCATCTCTTAATCACTGTGGTTACCATGCTAGAAACAATTGCTATTCTGTGCTGTGGTTTTTGTAAAGTAACAGTCTTATTTAGAGATTTCTGTGCTAAACTTGGATATGCCCATTCTATTATAGACTCTGGGTACCTAAAAATGGAATTGTTGCACTAAAATTAAGTAGACAGCTAAATGATACACATTTCCTTTCCTTTGTTTTTTCTGACAGACCACAATTACTGTAAAGAAGCTGTCCACTCATTACTGCAAGCTCTGGGGAAAAGGAGGAGTGACAGAATATAGACCAGTATAGGAGAGGCAGGAGAGGCGTGCTAGTCTAGAGACACTTGCTGCAGCAAGCATAGTATGTAAATTCCAAAGTTAAGCACTTTGGAAAATGTCCAAAAGATGAAGATATGTACATTACTCCTTCCAGGGGGAAGGAAGGGAATCTTAAATGTCTCCATAGAGAACGTCTATTTGGCCTTTTTTTTTTTCTTTCCTCCTCCTTTTCTTTTTTTAAAGGGCAAATATTTCTCAGGGAAAATCATGGCAAGACAGCTGTGACTGAGAAACCTTAAACTTGGAATAGATTATTGGGATCATATCTGATGGTAAAAGCTATATTTAGTCTGTTTTTATCTGTGGTAAAATGGACAGGAGATAAGCTTAGTGTCTTCCTACCTTTCACTGCTAGGGCACAGACATACACCTACCTACTACTGATGGTGATTTGAAATCAGTAGCATCCGTTAGGCCTTGGGAAAGCTGAATAAAGTGAAGTTACTGGCTCAGTTGACTTCGCAATGGCCAAGTGTACCTATCCAGTACTCACCTTCACAATTAATAGTGATTAGCTGTCAAGCTGCCACCAATTCTTTGTAGAGAGATTGGAATGGAAAATGCTGTCTTGGAGACTGTGTTGAGAGGTACTTCTTTGAATGAAATGTATTGAAAACACAGTTACCTCTGCTTAACCTGCTCTGGTGACAGAGAACTGTGTTTGTGTCTTCTTCTCTTTTATTCCCCTGTGTGCAATACTGGGAATCTTGTTAATGCTAAAACAACTTTTAAAAAGCCAAGGGAAAAAAAAAAAAGTATTTTAGCAGATTAATCCCATGGAAGTATTTTACAAAACACAAAGTAAATGATAATTTCTGCCATGGAATGATCTTTGCTGTATTTATGCTTGCATTTTGAAAATCCAGCGTATTACTGGATTAGTACCAACAGACTATTTTAGGTACACTAGAGATCTGTTTCTGGGCTTTTGGAATGGACCAAGCCCAGAGGGATAAAAAGAGCTGACCTGTTGTGATCAATATAGCTGTATTTTATTGTAATAAAAGAGTAAAGAATACTTACTCCTAGATAAGGTATTCCTCTTAATATTTTAATATAGCTAGAATAAAACCGTGTTTGTGCGAAACGGGAGAGGATAATGGGAGAATGGGAGAGGACCTAAGTTTGATGAAACACCTCTTCCCCCCGCCCACCCCAGAACAGACAAATTATGGCTAGCTTATGTGTAAGAGTTGCACACATTTTTCAGATCTTTCTTTTATTGTTTATTGTCACTTTCAAATGATGTTCTTGAAGGCTTGGATTTAGGTTAATCTTCTAGCAATATGTCTAGTAAAGCTTCTACAGGTGCATATTGTTATCTCCTGAATGGCAGCGAATTTGGTCCCTGCTGAAGTATATCGTCTTCCACTGATATGTTCTTCTGCTTTCAGGAACTTTAGCATCATCTCAGTGAACCAGCAAAGGGTGAGAAGCCTTACTAGTATATTCAGATCATATTTTTTTGCCTGTTTAAAAAGTTACTCATCACATTGTCATTAATAATCATCTTCCTGTGTGACAGAATGGGCTAGTCAGATCCCAGAGAGATAAAGTTGAATTTGTCAGCTCCCAGAGGGCCAAAGTAAGCATCCTTCTGACTAACAGTCTTTGAGCACTGAGCTGGGAGTGGTGTGAATTTGGAGTTACGTGTTGCTGAGTGGCACTGAAAATATGGTTGTGTAAGTGTGGTCATTGGTTAATGGTCTCTCTGTTCTCATTCCCTCTCTGCCTTCTGCACTCCTTGCTCTGCGCATGAAAGCAGGAAAGGAGGATTTGGATGCAGCAATGCATCCCTGCCCCCTTCATCCTTTCCCGACTGAATCAACACGGTTGTCTCTTTTTAGAAGTCTCCTTTGGTCTTCTGTAAAGGACCCCTCAAGACTTGGGAGAAGTCTTCTGACATTGCCGACTAGAAGGTGAGACTTCAACAGTCTTCTCACTGGGAGCTCTGCCTGATGGCACTTCTCCTGTGCTGTATCTGGTTGCATCAAAACATGACGTTGAGGCATTTTCCTGTATAAGCAGTCTCCTCAAAAGAGGAACTTCCCATAAAGAACCAATTTACAACCTGAGGGTCTCCGTGCTCAGCTGGCCTCACAAGCCAAAAGGAAATGCACAGACTTGGGGGAGAGAGAAGGAGCCCTGAACACAACATCAGAAGCGGAAGAGGGCTTTCGTCATCTTTATGCTGGCAGTCAGGATTAACAATAAAGGTGAATTAAGCGGATCTCCAAGAAGTGCAGTGGTTACCTTGCAAATGAAACAAAATGGCTAAGAATAGCATGAAATCTAACAAATGCTAGTGAGCATGTCTTGAAATACATTGTGTTGTCTGAGTCTCATTTTGACTCCTTAATGCATTGCTTTAGTGCATGAGCCTCTGCAACAGTGGGTGTGAGAGCACCTTGTGTAGGCAGCGTAGTGCTGACAAGTGCCTTGTACCATCTGCCTCCTTCCTTCACAAATCCATCAGCATCCATGCAGCAGCTTGTACTTGGTAAGAACACTGAAAGGAGATGTGATTTGGATTTAATCATTAGCAAATGTCCCTTGACTGTTTCTCAGTTGCCCATCTGAATTTAATTCCAAGAGAAGGAAACCCTGATGTATTTCTGCCTTCAGGTATAATTACTTCAAGACAGATTGACCATTTAAGCACACACGACACTGCTTAGCTTTAATTAGAGTAAATTGGCAGAATTTATATGACTGGTAGTTTTGGGGACTGTCAGCTGCATGAAAGTATATTTTGCATATCGTTTCCTGCAGAGGCTAAGACCAAGGTACTAGCTGAAAGGCTTGTAATTAGGATAAAAACACTTTGTAAATTTAAATCTATCTCCATTAGGAATGGAAAGTAACTGGCTGGGGGAAAGGGTGGTGCTCTGGGAAGAGAAAAACAGTTAGAACACAAAGCAAGAACTTGTTGGAGATGGTGCTGTATCACAGAAACATGCCATTCCCAAATTAAAATCTTTGTAGTGAGAGTCACAGGTGATTTATAATGAGTGTCTAGGATCTATAAAGCTAAGGTTAATTTTTTTGGAAGGATGTTCTGGTACATCACAACGCCAGTATTGATTATAACTGAAATTAAAAAGAAAAGGAGGTTTAGCTAGATGTCCTGTCGCAACAGGTTCTAATGCACTAATTCAGTGTCCTGAAACCGTAAAGTTAGCCTTTGCTGTATCCATTCCTAACTCGACCCTCAGCCATAATTAGTCTGTCAACTAACAGCAGTGCAAGCAGTGAGTACTCAGTATACCCCCCCAAAAAAAAATCCAAAATCATTGACAGAAGTGTAAGTGAAGATCAGAAGTGCTGTTGAGCCCCTTCTGTACTGCACAGAGAGACAGTGGTCAGAGTAATCTGAAGGGAAGACTCCTCTGTGCTGTGCTCTAGATCTGGCTAGAGAAGCACCTTCCTAACCCAGGAGGGGCGAGCTGTGCTGCGCAGGGAGCCTGCTGACACTGTTGGTTGTTGTCAGTGGTGTTTGGATGAAGCTTGCAGTCTGTGTCTGCTGCCTGGCTGCCAGTGAGGCTCTGTTTAGGAGTTGTGGTAGACGAACAGTCCTCAGTTCTTTCAAAGAAAGGGGATAGCTGACCAGAGGTTCAAATTTGCTGATTACTGTTGTAAGAGAACTAGGTGACACTGAGTTTGCTAACTGATCTCTCTGCCAGCTTGATGTTAGGAGTTTTGCTGACAGTATTCCCTGAGATAGTCCTGGATTTACACCAGTTGCAAGGAGTAGATTGATTTTTCTGGAATAGTTCAAAATTTATTATTTCCTATTGTATTGCTTGATATATGAGAGGTCACAATATTACCCTACCAATGTAAAATCAGGTGCAAAGGTCTAGAGAAAGTGGCCTCAGTTCTCTTCTGGAATGGGGTCAAGATGGCATTTGGGTCGGTTTGCTTGAGGTTGCTGCAAAAATGGTTGGTCCAGGATGGTTAAATATGTTACCTTTCCGTTAGTGCTTTAGTTATTAGTTGTCCTGAATGGGAGATCTGAAGAAAGCAGAGGAGCTGCTTTAAGACTTGGGGTCCTGATGCTTAAATTGCTGAAAAGCTTGGTATTTTCCTGAGAGGGGTGTGACTTCCATGCCAGCCACATAGGCTTGGACACAGCCTTTCCTTTGTGGTGCTCCAAGTGTGTCAGTATCCAAATGTGATACATCAGGGACTAATAGTCATGTTTTTTCCTCTAGTCAAGGTGATGGAGTCCACATGTAGATAGAGGTAGATATCTCATGCTAATCATGAGAGAGGCTAGTCTGACTGTTCTTGTCTCTTACTGCTTTCATGGCATTTTTGGCTCTGCTCCAGTTTAAATACAGTTTACAAGATCTTCATCTGTTGAGGAGTTAAGAGCTTGCTATCAGCACCCATTCCTTCAGTGCAGTATCAGTACTTCTGATTTCAGTCATCCTAATCTCCTTCCTTTCAGAAATTGAATCCTGACTCCCTGAAAACCTGTCATAATAGAAGTTCTTTTGATTTTATAAAAACTGGATTGTCTTAATACAACAATGACTCTAATATACATGGAGAGAACCTAATATTTTTTCCCTGAGGTTGTGCATTAATGACATGGTGGTAGGACTACGGTAAGAAAGTTGGAGGAAAATCCCTTGAAATTTCTTGCTGTTCGTTGTTTTCCTCCTTTTAACAGAAATGTTGCAATTTGTGATAAGAAACAGGTTTTTTTTTTCCTGATTTCATGTGTTCTAGGCCAAGCTGAGGGGCAAAAATAATGGTTCAAGATGAGCAAAGGCTACTCGATGCAGTAGAAGAGTGGGGGTGTTTTTGGAGGTTCTCCAGTGCATTTGTTTCTAAGCCTTGCACAGATATTTCTTCTGTTGCTTTTATTTTTAGTGGGATGCTGGGGAGGCAAAACAAATGTGAAATGCTCAGGATGTCAGTTTGCACTGTGACTAATCTGTCTAATCTGTCTTCTGCACAGTTAATATTCCTCCCAAATACTTTTACAAGGGAAGTCATAGACTTGTATTTTTCACTGTGTGGCACATCACAAACTAGAAACTTGGTTGATGGCTGCTAATAATTCCCCAAGTTCTCCTCTTAAGGGAGCCTTTCCTCAGGAGAGCCATTATGGTTAATCTGCTTAAATTTGGATGTTTCCCCTTCTTTTCTTATATTGTTTGTTCTGCTTTGAGGTAGTTACTGTTCATTTATGTGTAGTCAAGGAACAAGTGGTGTTTGCCACCGTCAGCTGCAATGGCTCATGGGCATCCATTTACATAGGCCTTGCTGCAAAGGCAGACCACATCCTGGCAAGGACAAAGTGCTGTCTGATACACTGCCTGCATACACCAGTGCCTCCCTGGAGGGGAGCCAGGATGTGGGCAGGCTTTGTAAGAAGTTACTGTTTTAGTCTGTGTGGAAGTCAAGGGAAGGGATAAACCAACTAAATTAATCTTTCTTTCCATTCTCTGGCAGAACTTCCACCAGTCAAAATATGCATATGATTCACTACAGTATAAAATTTTCCTGTGCTTTTTGTTTGCTGTCATCTTGGAGAAAAGCACTTTGTCGTTCACTCTGCTACATCTCCCTTGGACAAGTAAATATTTAGGGAAGACTGGAAACCCCTACTTAGGTAACTTCTTGTGAAGATATCCTTACTCTGCCTCTAAGAGGTGTCTTTGCAACAGTGATAACTGTACAATGTTCCTCATCTTCCATCTAACAAATTTAAAAAGACATAGGCATTAGGATTTAAGCTCCAAGCTGTTCCTGAAATGGGTAGGTAAGCATACATGCTTATCAGCCATGTCTGTCTCTTATTAGTATATAAAAAACATGAGCTTGCAGGGAAGAGGGGGAAGGTGCTATTGTAGTACAAATACAAATCATTATTATCTGCAAATTAAGGACAGCAAGATGAATCTGCAAAGTGTTAAGTAATTTGTCCAAAGTTACACTTGGTGACAGAGTTGAAGATAGAAGCCCAAATCTCCTGATTTTGCAAAACATCATAGAAACAAATTTTATTCTCACTTTTCACTTGAACAGCACCATGAAACATGAACTGGGTGGAATATTGAATACAGCTCAGAATAATTTTTAAAAGTAGCAGGATTATATAGATTTCTAAGCCTTGCATTGCACTTCTTAGTTCGTAGAATTATCATGTGGCTGCAGAATTTTAATAAACCTTTTTGCAGCTAAAATAAAACATTGATGTTTCATGGGAAAGTAGATGTTGAAGTGGAACATTGGTTGCATCAGTAAATCTGCCTTATTCTCTGTTGGCAGCGGTGAGTGTGAGTCAGTATGTTTGTTTCAGCCTCTAAAAATACCATATGTCTTTATAATTCCAAACAAGTCCTTACAATGGACAGAAGCAGTGCTCTTTATTGCTTAAATATGGCACAATGTCTGCTGCATATTGAATATCTCTGAAAACAAACTAGCCCATATCCTGATTGACCGCTGTTTTGCTGCTGTGTACCTCATCAAAAAGAATGAATTTACAAAGGTATAAAACTTCAGTTAGCTGTGGGGAAGCAGATCTTCTGCCTTATATTTGCAGATGCTAGAGACCAAAGTTAATCCTGGCATAAGCAGGTGAATTTTTCGTTCAGGCTAATGGGAGTTGTCCCCATCTGTGCCAAGAATGAACTCTTTAAAAATGTAGTTGTGGGTGAAATCCTCACAGATTTTGTTTATCCAGTTTTGGGTAAATGCATGTTCCTAAAACCTACTGCATGAGTCTGGCATGGCCATATGATTTGGTATCAAAACTATGTGAAATTAGCCATTTTCCTTTGGATCTCATGGTTTTGACCTGAGAGTTATTCTGAGGTTTTTAGTTTATTTGAATCTCACAGTTGAGCAAAGCAGTGTTCAGCAACTTTGTTTAAACCAGCAAAAATGCTTGGGGAAAAGAAAAAACAGTCTCCTAAAACAATTGCTTTGATCCTAGTTGCCTTAAGACACTTAAAAGTAGGGCAAATACAATGTATAGGACTGTATCTATCTTAACTGACCTTATTAAAAGCTGTTATCCAAACTCTGAAAGGGGATAAGTTTTTTGTATTTTATTGGGAAGAATATAGCCATTCACTGATGGAATTCAAATCCAGTTGCCTTGGAGTCTGAGTCTGTTTGCTGATATGTATTCTGGTTGATTCCTAATCTCCCAAGGAACAGAATGTCCATCTTTTCCTTTAGGAAACCACCATGCAGTCTAACGTTCTTGAGATCATATACATATTTGTTTGCTTGACTGATCTATGGGCGTTCCAAAATTGTGAAACATCCTTTACAGTGAGAATTCTTTTTTGGGGTCTTAGAAGGCCAAAAAAACCCCCAAACCCACAAAACGGGCAACTTTTATCTAGAACTAAATTATTTTCTTCTTGGTTCTGAAGCTATTAGGAAGGAATGCTACAAACCAGCAAGGCATTTTTACAGTGTCTCTTTGTCCAAAATCTGTGATGAACTTCAGATTTCTGCAGTCTAGCTGCAGTTTTTAAATAGCTTGTTCTTTGTTTTCTTTGACTATGAAGGAGTAATTAGATGAATTTGATAGACCTGTTAAATTGAACAGAGGAACTGTCAGAAATGTCACAGAGAAGATTCCTTATCCAACTGCAGTGTCATGAAATACTGCACCAATTCTTGTCAGTATTGCTGTACTTGAATATACAATGTTCATTCAAGCAAGTGCTGAACTTTAAGGGACCAAACTAAAGATAAGGGCTGTTTACGTGAATAGAGATTGTGAAAATAAGTTGCTAGAATTTAGAGTTCATTTACAATCCTTATCCGTGCCAAATTAATTTCTTAAGTTGGTGAATCTTTTCTCTCCCAGAGTCCCCAAATGAGGCTAGTCATACTTGCTTTTAGAGGCGTGTGATATGCGTAGTCAGGTATGTAAAATTTGACTTTACTTTTACAATGTAAGCTTCCAGTACCATCTCAGAGAGGTTTGATAATGGGTTTACTTTTGTCCTAACCACAAATCTTATTGTGGGTTTTCTGTTCATCTTAAATGGTGAGTGTGGGAACATTTGGAAGAAACAGTGCTAATTTTTTTTTTTTTTGTATATTACAGCCTGATTATATTCTGCTGTTTTTGAGGGCAATTGTAGCACTGCTTGGTTTTGATGGTGTAACACCAGTAAAAACAGATGCAATGAAGATGACTGTTGCGTTCTGTGCCAGCTCTTCATTATTCTCTAATTGCACAGAATTTTTTTCTTGTGCAACATGTAGCATACTGTTGCCTTTTTTGGTGTTATCTTTGAAAACTGTCATGTGGTATCAGATACTTGTGAAGCACATGAGAGGGTTAAAACTGAAAAACCAGCTTCCTCTACCCTACCCTGTCTTATAACTTTGCCTTTTTAGCATGGATTTAATTTTTTTTTTAAATTAGAAACATGGCTATAGGAAGTACTAAATGTTTATAGAGTTGCATGTGAAGGAGCGAACTATTGTTACTTTTTGTGGGAAGAATCTGTTCAGTAAGTCAATGTATGGGTTCCCATATCAGCTAGATACTACTATTCGTTAGTAGGCCTGCCTTTCCTCCTGTTCTTGCCGCTTGAAAAGCTCTAAAGCCATCTCTCTCTGCTTTGTTTTTAGAGAAAGTGGGAAGAACTGTTTCAAATCTTCAGGAAACAAGATTAGAAAGGGATATGATTTGCTGGGTCAGACCAATGGTTTATCTCATCTCCTAGCCCCTCTCTGCCTTTGGCCTTTATCAGTGCTTCAGACAATAATGATATCTTTTCTAGGTATCTATCCAAATAAGAGGCTACAATGAGAGGAACAGTGTTTCTTTCCTCTGATGGAAAAAAGACAGTTGCTTTATACCTTGAAGTATGATTAATTATTCTTGTAGTGCTGGCTTTGTGCAATGACAAATCTGGCTTGCACTTAAAGCTTTATACTGTTTGCCTTGATGTGCTGGCTGCAAAACAGCAAACATACAAGAGGAGGCCTAAAGATGTGACTTGGATGAACAGAATTATCCTCCATACAGAGGATGCCTGAAGGGTAAAAATGGCTAATGGCACAAGGTCGACAGAGCGAGAAGCTATGACATATATTCAGGGAGCTTTGTGAGCTCTTGCATGCAGTCAGTTCTGAATGCTGGACATATGGGATTTCATTTTGCATCTTTTCTAGCTAGATCTTTCTCTTTGGTTTGATTTGGAAAAAGAGAGAGAAAATGACACTAGGCATTTCTGTTACTTCTCTGTCCGTCAGAAAAGAGAAGATAGCGGAGTTGAAAACAAAAGACACAACATCTGAAACCCAAACTGAAAATCTTCAGTAGCAGAAAACTGAAGTGAAAAGTATAGCTTGAAAAACAGTGTTTTTTGGTTTAATGGTTCTTATTACAGTTTCAAATACATGCATTTTGTCCTGTTTTTTGCTGTAATTTTACTTTTAAACTGTTCATGGGGCTACTTAAAACAATATGATCATGTGCTTATTCCGTAAATCCTTATAGTCCCAAACAGTCCTAGAAAAACACTGTAGATTTGGTTGTATAACTGTTCAAGGCTACAATGTGTATAAAACATCTTGCATTATGGGAGAGTTGTATGATGTGCTGTGTACAGTGCTTAGCACAACAGCTCTCTATCCTTGAATGGCAACTTTGAGCAGAGCTGTAATCAGGAAAGTGAAGGTTCATATGCAAAACTGGATTATTATCTGAGTGAATGTGACCTGTGTTAACAGTGTACAGGTTCTTGGAGAGAAATGAAGAGTTTAATGTGTATTTGAGACATTCTTGGTGTACTTGTGAGAAGCAAAATAATATTTGCTACTGACTGAATACTTACTGAGGAAAAACAAAACAAGATGAGAAATTACTTCCTCTTTCTCTGGATTTTCCCCTTATCTTCTGTGCCTAGTTTAGAGGGGATTCATATTGGTGTGCCTTGTAAGTGGCAAGTTTGCCAAAACTTCCAGTGACAAACTAATATGTGTCACTCAGATGTGCTTGCAGGCATAAGGATTTCTATTTATAGAGAGCATGATTTCCTAAGTGATGGGTCTGCATGCAGAAGGCTAGTCTGTGGCTCTTGGGGGCATGGTTAGGGATGAAAATTACTGAATTACATGCTGTAGGAATCCTGAAAGTGTTGCGGCTGGCTTGGCCAGGATTCCTTCCAGGGGTCTCTGGAGAATATAAATCAGAGAGACTGCGCTAACATCCCGACCAAGAATGAAATGTGTGTGCTGGTGCAGAGCAAGGGTGAGATCATGACCTTTCCCTCTCTGTCCTTTGGCAGGCAGTGAGAGCGCTCTCAGCCTGCACTTTCAAGGCAGGATCTGACGATGCTAGGTGATTTGCCTGGGTTTTATTCTGTGTGTATGTGTGTGTGCACGCACACATGTGCCTGCATGCATTAAGAGGATCTCATTAGCATCTAGGACTTAGTTTTGCTCTAGTAACCCTCTGCCATTCAAGCAGGTCATCCAGTTCATTGCTTTTTGGGGCGTAGATCGTCCATTTCTGTCTTACAGCCTAAGTTGCTCAATTCATAGTGAATAAAATAGAGGTCTTAAATTTCTTTGTCTTTCTGTGGTCAGAAGACTGGGCTTCAGTCCAGAGATCTTCCCAGTTTTTGCCAAAGAGGCTTTTCATGCCTTCCAGTTCCACCTTCTTGTCCGCTTCATTTTGAATCCATAAAATGGGGATAATAATTCTTTGTGATAGGACTAGCTTAGGTGACAATATATAGTTAAGTTTCACCACAAAACAGCCTCCAGAAGGAAAGGTATCTTGTTCATTTGCTGTGCACAGTAACAGAAGAGGATCCATTGAACAGATGCTGTGCTGACTGGCTTCCATCTTGAGAACAAATGGTAGAAATCCTTTCTGTGCAAAGGATCTGCATGGTGGTTCTGCTTCCCTTCAATCCCACTTAAAGGCTATTTTGAATGTTTAAGTAGGACTTAAGTACTGCAGTAAGGAGGGTTATGGGTAAATCTTTCAGAAGTGTCAGGAGGCAATAACTTTAGCTTTGATGCTTGTGATGGATTTATTTCTACTTTCATGTGATCTTTTTTTCAGCAGTGAAAAACAGTGGAATTCTGGCTGCAAAATCATGGTAGTGTCTGAAGTGTTTCTATGTAACCTCATTTCTTTCTCTGTCTTCATTTGAAGTGTGTTACAGGAACCAGATTTTTATGGAGGACTAGTTGAGAATCATTATCTAGTGGCATTGGTTACTAGTTGTCCCTTCACAAATTCAGAACCTGTCTCTGTATTGTCTTCTGCTTCCTCCAGAGTTGCCTTTATAGCACTAACTTTAAAGATGCACCTGCAAGATTCTACTTCCATTAAGATGCTCAGAGGCTGAGTGTAGTCATCTGGTTTTAAAACTTGAATCCTGAGTTTGTTTTCAGGTTCCTAACTGCCACGTCCCCATGAACTTGGTAGCATTTAGTTGTGCAGTTTTAGCCTATCTTATGGAAGTCTCCTGATGCTTGTTGATTCCACCATGTAGCCTGCGTGAGGGGGGGGCATGACATCATGAGCTGTTCAGCATGCAGCCTTGCAAAAGCTCTTGCTTGGCTTCCTCCCTTCAATAGCAGTAAAATGCTGCTGACTTGCATACCGTGGATACCTGTCTATCCACTTAAAGGAACCAGATAGTGTGCTTTATGGGTACAAGGGTCAACTGGACAGGTTCATGAAAGAGAAATTAATTGAGGGTGACTAAATAGATGGAAAGAACTCTGGCACCGGAAATCTCTGATCCTCAAATGGTCGGCTGCTGGGGGAGACCACCAGGGAGGTCTTGCGTGTGCTCACGCAGTTCCCTTGCTTTCTTAGACATCTGCTCTTAGCTACTATCGGGGACAGGCAGTTAGGATAGATGTTTGTTCTGAGACAGCATGCCGGCTCGTATGTTCTCGTACATAATCTCCTTCTCAAAAATAGAAAACATTAGCATATGGGCACTTGCTTTAAAAAGCTGAGGCCTTATTACTGTTGATGAGTCAAGAAGCAAACCTGAAGGACCTGATTGTGACATGTGTTTTGTTTCAAAGTTTACTCTCTCTTAAATGCAAAAATATCAAAGGTTTCACCTGCTCATGGGGCTCCTATGCAATCTGATACAGTCTGAAAGGTGAAATGATAAAATTTGTTCAGTCATGTAGCTGGGAAATGACTAATTTGAGAAAACAAAGTATTTATCCTGGCAACGTAAATGGGGATTGAGGACTTGCATTAGCCTAGTTGTATTCCAGACCTAACTCCTAGCTGGGTACCTCCTGTAGTAAGTTGCTTGTGTCACTTTCCACAGAATGCGTTATCCACACACATTGAAGCCATGGTCCTGTCCATTGAGGAGGTGCAACCTAAAACCAGGGAACTTGCACAGGTTTCCACAGATGTAAATAACACAAATGTTGCCCCAGTGTCTTGGTTAAATGTTAATAGTTCATTTCTTACAGTGGTATACCCAGAGTAGCCTGCCGTTACTAGTGACTGTGCACATTCAGCATACCCTAACTGGCAATATTAGCCTGGCCTGGCATTCTTTCAGATGTGTGTTTAACACCCTTACAGTTTGCTTCAGTACCAGTAGATGTGCCCTGTATTTGTGTTGTCTTACATAGACTGGAGGTAATTTTGTAGGGTTAAATCTTTCACTGYGAATACGTCTTTGTGTTTAGAAAGGGGGGGGGGGAAATGGAAGCAGATACATTGTTTGCTATTGCCCTTAAAATTCAAACAGCTTTGCAGTCCAGACTTGCAGCAAATGAACTCTCGCCCTTATGTGTGGCTTACAGTTTTTGAGGCAGTTATACCTGGTTTAATTTTTCCTATGCTGTCTGCTGTGACTGGGAAGTGGGAAATGCCCGGTGAGTTCACACTGCCTTTTGAAATCCTGACATGTTAACTTACTACCTAGTTATTTAGGTACTTAATTAACTTAGTAACTAAGTAACTGGTCTGTAAGTTGTGTCTGAGTGGCACCATATCTGGAACCTCAGAGGGCACTGTTAGTAGCACAGAAAATGAAGAGGTGCTGCTTGAATAGCAGCGAGTGAAATGTTTCTGATAGGGGGCTTTCTGTCTGAGTTAATGAAGCCTGCAGCAAAGTCAGCAAATATGGCTGCTTGGCTGGCAGCTTCCAAATAGTGAGCACAGGTAGGAGCAGGAGCTGTTAAACACGTAAAATATTACCCAGTGTGCCTCCATACCTGCTAGCTGTGCAGCTGAGTCAGCATGCAGTGAACGTACGCACTGTGCTGCTGCAGTGTGCCGTGCTGGGGCTGGGCTCTTGAGTTCCTCGGGCTCTGCGCCGGGTTCCTGTGCTGCTGTTGCTCAGTGTGAGCGCCTGTGTCCCATGCTAGGTTGGGGAATATCCTGCTGACTTGGGCAGCAGAGCTAATGGAGTTGAGCTTTTACCTGGCAGTTGTCCTCACGATCTTTTAGGTACCTTAACATGGAGGCATGTTATCAGAGCTAAACCTCAGGACTGGGAGCCACAAAGCATTGCGCTGGTGCCCTGGTGGCCTGTTCCCAGTGCCCCACTGTGCAGAGTTTGTGCATAAGAGAGGTTTTGAACCTGTTGGTTCAATACGTGTGTGTAACTTTACTGAAGGTGGTGGAAGCATTTGTTTCTAACTAAACTGGACACTACATAACAGCCTCGTGCAGGTATTTAAAGATTGAGGTCAATGTGTCAGAATTAAATCATCTTGAAGGAAATTTATCCAGCTGCAGTGCCTACACACCCCTCAAATCCCGTTTAAACCCTTAAATACTTATGCAGTGCTTTGGCCTTGTGCTCGCCTTCAGCATAGGGGAGCATTTCACCCACTGTGAACAGGTCTAGAGGAATGTGAATGATCCTGTGAAGCAGGTAACACTTAGGGGTGAGTTAATCCCTTGCTGAAATACAGCCACAGTAAACACCTTTTCAATTCCAAAAGGAAATGAAGAGGAATATCCACCTGAAGACCGAAAGCATACTTTAAACAAGCAAACTATAATGACCAGAAATGGAACTTCAGCCAAGATACCTGGGTTTGAAAACCTAATGCTTCTTTCAAAACTGCTGTAGGATTTTTACTGTCACAAATAGCCAGGAAATTGAATGTTGTCTGAAAGTCTGTGCCTCAGATTTTGCTGTTATATTGATACTAAGCTGCTTAATTACAAGGAAGTTACTCTAATTAGTTACTATGTTTCTTTCTGTAAAAGGAATGACTCCTGCCTGAAACACTACCTTCTCTATAGTCTTGTGAAACCACTGGAAAAAAACAAAGTAACATTATTTTGCAGGAGTCTGTATATACTGTATTTAAAATATAGCCTATGGCAAATATATCAAAAAGGCAAAGATGTAGAAAAGCTGAGATTGCCAGAGAAGGTTTTCTTTTTTTTCCCCCACACAAAAAAAGAAGTTAATTCTTGTTGGTTAGCTGCAAAAGTTTTAATTCACCCTTTGCATGGCTTAATGAGTAATGTGACCTCATAGGATTAATTTGTGATTAGAGACTCCTTATCTCTATGAGACTTGGATTTTCTTTTACTTAGTGTCCATTAGTAATACGATTTTTAGCAATTTGTTACATACTAAAGCGTGAGCCTCTAAATCATGAAGGCTGGTGACAGAAATCTGTTCATTAAAAAAGAAAAAAAAAATAGCAGAAAATTACCAAATCAATTCTAAAACAAAACCAAACTGTGCTGTTACAGGCTCTTTAAAATTGCTTGACTTGAGTAAATGCCTGGCTGGGCAGGCTATTGATTTCAAAATTTCTTAGGGCCAAGTGTCTTGGGAAGGTGGAATTCTTCTTACCTGTAACGTTGTTACTCTGCCTTTGAGGTGTCATGTCAAACAAGAGCTGCTGTGTAGCCTGCATATGTTATAACACCCCTTTTCATTCTTCTTATGTGAAATAGTTATTTTGTGTTAGGGGAGAGGCCAAACGAAATAAATACAGTGGTTTGCACCTGCAAGCTGCTGTGCAGGGAAGCACAGTGTTTGTTCTGTTTGCATGAGGATGCAAAGGTTTTCTTTGAAACCACAGGAGAGACTTTGTTATACTTTTAAAATGGACAGTTTGAGAGGTGCATTTGTGGCACTAGCCTGTGCTTTTTTCTTTCTTTCCTGTGAGATATGCCCATGGTAGAGGTGCTGTTGAGGGGCAGAGGGTGGTCGGGGCTGTTGGATTGCTTTCTTCTTCCTACTACTCTGAAGTAATGAGGTACTATGGGCAGATCGCCTGCTCTCCCTGGCCCCTGGTTTGCCCTTCTGTACTAGATGTGGTATTTGTGTGTACCACAAATGTGGCGTTTGCCTCTTGCGTGTGGAGTGGAAGGATCGCTTCAAGACTGTATAGGTGCTCGGCAGGAGAGTTAAGTACCATTATGTTTCCTGTTCAAATGTGGTTCCTCCCCTGTTACTGAGAGACAAGCAGAAGGGAAGGAGCTTTTCGTAAAGGGTGCGAATGAGCCTTAGCAGGCAGCTGCTTTCCAGATTTAAGAGAAAATGACTACTTTTTTTTCCTCTCTCAGAAACATACATGTTGGCTTACTACCACTGCTGTTTGGCACTAATTTTAAAATATATGTCATACCTGAATGTGCCAAACGTTCCTGAGAGGCAAATGAAGAAAGCAACTTGTTGGTGTGGGAACTGCCTCAGCTGGAGCTGACGCAACACGCAAGGGTTAAGAAGTGGCTGGGGAAAGCTGAGTGTGACAAGAATAAGCTCATGTGGTTTTGGCACAAGGAACCTTCCAGCCCTTATGGTCAGGCTGAAACAAAAAACATTCTTGTCACTCTTCTTTCTTGCTCCCTGTGGGAGCACGGTAGTCGTGGAAGAGCTGAATAACGTGGGAGAGGTGACCCTGTTTTTAAGTATTCCGGCCCGCTGGGTTGTACCTTTAGCATAGTGGTATATCATCAAGGGCTTTTGGGGAGGGGGTTTGTTTTCTGGTTATTTGTAAAAGCCATGTCTTAAACCGCTGTCTACTGGACAATTTTGTACTAAGGACAGCAAGGTTGGAAGCAAAAGAGGAGTCTTTTGAAATGAAATGTCAAAATCCTGCAACCTATGCAAGTGGAGGGAAGAAAGTGATGCCTTGTGGACCTTTTTTCTTTTTTTTTCTTTTCTTTTTTTTTTTAATTAAGGCTGTAATACTTGCTGAGGTGGGTTTTTCTGTGTTTTTTTTTTTTNAACATTGAAAGTTGAGCGGGTTACTGCATATCGTGCAAATGCTACCTTTACAAAGTATAAATCAGAAAGGTGTGGGTTTTTCTGTGTTTTTTTTTTTTTTTTTTTTAAACAGGCAGAACAAAAAGAAATGAAAAGCATTAACAGCCTTACAAGGTCACTGGGACCTGAGCAGAATTATTAACTGGTTCTCTCTCTGTCAGGCACTCTGTATTCACTGTATCACAAGCTTGAAGCCAGACCTTATTTTACTAAGCAAAAATGGTCCTTTTGTTGCTGTTTTTTCCCCAGTGTCATCTCTCATGGTTGCCAGGGAAACCAGCGTGTATCCTTTCAGCATAGGTTGTTGGGCCTCAGGAAGGAAGTGCTCCAGTGCTGGCCTGCTATTTTTATAGAACCGTTACATAATACAATCTATTAAAGCTTCCTCTTGGTGTTTTATTGCACAAAGGGGAAATTAAGTTGGATGACTCCTGAATGTTTGATGGAGGATGTCAGGTGACTTCCAGATTGTTTTGTGCTTGCCGCGTAGCAACAATATTTCTGTATGCAATTCAAGAAGAACAAATATACATTAGTGCCATTGGCAATATTTGTCTGCATGCAGATCACCAGAGGAAATTGAATTCTAAGCAGAGCAAGTACAAACACTGTAAAAGTGCAGAGCCCTATCAGTTGGGAAGGATAAGATGGCAGAGTAGTTGATGTTTTGACAGTACAGGGAAAACAGATTTGAAGGGGATTGTTATTTTTTCTTTGCCTTGTTCTATGGAGTGCACAGAAATTGAGAGGCACCATACACTTGCAGTCATAAGTCATATGCAGTCATAAACATCTGTAACGTGTATTGTAGTAGCTCTTTCTGTACTGACTTTGTGATTTCTCAGAATTTAATGTTGTGAGAGAACTTGGATCCTGCCTCTGGAGTTACAAGCCTTGATTATTTAAAATAAGAGAAGACAGTATAGAGTTAGTGCTGGCTGTATGACACACTTGAATAACTCTATTCCCATCCTAGGTAAACTACTGTTTCACATATATGCTGATTGGAGATATATTTCAAGATGAGTAACTGTATTTGAAATACCTGAGCAGGAAGAAATCTCTGCTCTGGGACTGAGGGTTCACATTTCCTTTGGCTGCTTCCTGTCAAAGTCAGATCGACACTGTCTTTTGACTGATCAAAAGCTATGAGGCTTAGCAAGCAAATGAATTGCTGTGGAATAACACATTACTGCACATCACTTGCTCCAGGGGAACTGTCCATGTAGTTGCATTTGGTCTACATCAAATATGAGATAATTCAAGCCAGTTTAGCCCTCAATGTCTTTTTGTGTATTGCCACGTAGAAATAAATGATCTTCATGACTTCCTAGTGCCAGTATGACAACTGTGTCACATTTCAGTCTGAATTTAAGATGGATCCACAGTTTGTAGTGAGGATGACATGTAAGTGCAGATAGCTTTGTGCTGAATCCTCGGTGTCTTCCTTTGAATGAAGGAAATAATGGGACTGTGAATGGCAAGGTTGCACGCTTTTATAAGAGCAAGAAAACACCTTCCTAAGAAATCAAAAAGTGGTGTGGGGGGGCTGAGCTGCCTTCTGATCTTTAGCTCTGATGAAAGAAAAGTGTCATTTCTGTTTGATATTGAAAGCTGCCAAGAGAAAACGATGTACTTCCTATTCAGGCAGAAATTCTGACAAAGCTGGGAATTTTAGTTCAAATATTTAAAATTTCAGAAGTAGTTTCAGTAATAGTGTACTGTATGGAAGGGAGAGTCATCAGTATTTTCAGCTGACTGGTTATTTAGAAGATGGCACTGCTCTTCTGAAACAGCGGCGAGCAAGTGAAGAATTTTCAATTGCTTGTAACCCTTTGCAAGTCACAGAAAACCTCCTATGCTTGTAAACCTTTGCTGCTCTGTTTAAAGAGGACATCTGAGATGAACCATGCAGGGAGAATAGCTTAGTTAGAACTAGGTGAATACAAAGGGAAAAGTTATGAAGACTCCTGCCTGGGATGCTTTGCTCCTGACAACTAAAAGGAGTTTGATTTACGCACAGGAAAAGAAATGCATTTTTTGACCAGAAGGTTATATAGGACCCAGAGGATAAAAGAATTTACATGCCCTAAAGGAGGGGTGGAGGAGGAACCAGAGCTCAGTACAGTTTTACTAGGCTCCAGTCAGCATGTGTGGAGCAAAGTGCTATAAATTTGTGGCTATGAGTTAACATGAAGATTAGAGCTGGTCAGGAATTTTCCAACAGAACAATTTTTCATCAAAACTTAATGGAAACTTGTCACTATGGATGAAACTTTTGCAAGAAAAGAATTTCTCTGATCTGGCACTGAGTTCCTGTACAAAGCTAGAGAAGAGCACTCAGAATAGCCAGTATCCCAGAGGGCAAAGCTTTTCCTGGGAAGGCAGGAGATATCCCTGCCAAACATGAGGTCTTGATTTGCAGGTTCCTGTTCCTTAACTCTTAGCAGCTATGACTACTGGGCTTTGGCTGTGCTGCATGGATGCCTCTTTTCCGGGGAGGGGAAAGGGAAGTCTCACTCTGTCTCCTCTTTTTTGTCCTGTTGTTGTAATCCTAAAAACGTTAGCAAGACAGGAAACAAACTTCCCACCCTGTACTAATGATGCATTTCAATGTGTTGCTGCTGTATGCAGTCTGTCTTGTACTGCAGCATATTTATAGGCTGTGGGCAGGTGGGATCTGATCTGCCCAGTGCTGGTCACCCAGACTGGTGGCTGGGGTGCGAAAAGGCTGGTTCCCATCCTGCCTCCCTGCTTGGGTTTCCTCTGCGTTGGAGCCAGGCTGTGCTGGGAGGCTGGGGAAGGAAGCTGGTATGGAGTGTGCCCGGGTCTCTGATGTGGGGCTGGGGCGTGCACTGCGGCTCGGCCACAGTGACTCAGAAAGGATTAACACTGACCCTAAAGGGCTAGCTACTGCTTTCCCTGCAGTAAACTCCTGTCAGAGGGTGTGTCCAGCTGTAGAAATGAGAAATTCTTATTTTGTGGGTTATTTGGCTATTGAGAATGTAGGAGGGGTATAGCAGCCACGTGACTGTTCCAGCTTCTGCTAGTGTTAGACTGACCCAGGCTTGCAGAGGAGTTTGGAAGGATGGTTGTCTCCCTCTCTTCTGGGCTGGGAAAACTTTATTGGCAAATGGTTTATTTATTCATCAGAAAAAACCCCCCACAGTTTTGATTGACCTGGAAATATCCATGTATTTAGATTAAATTTCTGAAATAAGTTTACTTGAATGAAGAATTAAGGGGGGAAACCCCCCCCCCAAGGACCCTGAGAACTTCAAAACTATACATTTTGACAATCCACCCACCACCTACTAGTTTGTTTTTTTTTCATCTTTTAATTAAGGTGGAAGTGAGTTAAGTGTCTTTCACATGAGGAAAGAAATGCTGGACCATTTCTTAGCTAGCTTCAATTCAGAGCAGGCACTTTAAATGAAGGTCTTAAGGTATTCACTGCATTCATGTGAGTGCCCTGATGTCAGCCTCAAAAATCTTGTATTTTGTCCCTTCTGTTGTAGATGGTAAGGGATAACTCTTCATAGGAGCGGACTTCAGAAACCCTAGATGACTAGTTTAGCTTCACCAGATGATAGTCTGTCTTGGTCCTCAATAATATTTAATTTAAATAAAGTGGAACAACCTCAGCAGGATGTGCTGAGGCATCTACACAGTATACCTTTCTAGCCTAGCAGATATGACCACTTTCTTTGGGCAGGTAGGAGACTAGTTTGAATAATCACTGAGTTGGTCAGAGCAGAGAGAACAAACTTCATGAATCTTCTGTAATGGCTCTTCCCCTTCTTTCCCTTTGCTTCCCCCCAAAGGCACATCTTGGATTCAAGACAATTTGTTAAAACCATGACTGATTTGAAAAGCTTTTGGTATTGATGAAACAGTAATTTCTGAAGGAAACTGAATTCATGTATGTTTTGTAATTCCTCTGGGTTTGTGCTGTCCAGTGTGAAAATGCTTAGTGAAGAGATAGTGAAGCAACAGGCCGAATCGGGAAAGGTTACGTGTAGGAGACTGGGGAAGATGCTTCCTGTGTTTGCTTTGAAAGCCTTTATGTATAAAAATCCTTGTTTGTTTTTAGAAGGAGCCTCTGGAGGAAAACAACTGTGGGCAAGAACGTGCAAAACATAGAACTGGAATTATCTGGCTTTGTCCTGTCAAATGTTAAGCCAAACAGGAAGGTTTATTTTTCTCCCTTCTTTTTTCTTTTGGCAAGTACTTCCCCAAGCTTCCTATGAGGTGGAAATGGGCAATAAATAGCAGGGTATCTAATGGCATCATTCCAGGCCTCCCAGCTACTGGTGTTGGCAAGGAAATGGCTCTCCTTTTGCTTCCTTCTTATTTTTAGAGCGCTGAGTTTTCGGGGGGTGGAGGGAGGGTCGGCTATTATCAGTGAGAGAGTCAAACCACAGTGGCTGACTTCCGCAGGACTCCTACCACTCTGCCAAACTGGAGGAAGTTGGAGCCATATAATTCACACCACTAGTGGTTTTGCCTTGTAAGCAAGACTTCCTTTAAATTTAAAATACATGCACATGAAACTGAACTGTCTCATTCCTATAGAATCCCTGTTTTAAATATATTCACATTTTTGTCTTCTGGACTCTGCTTTTCTTCCCTCTTCTTCCATTTAAAAAAAGCTCAATGGAGAGATGAATTGCAAACAGAACCAGTGTTGCTCTTGGAAAAGATGCTTAAAGTACAAGTCCTGGAGGACAACAGGATGAAAAAAAATCTCTCTGATTTGATGACTTCCATATAAAGAGTGATCTTGTCCAAAATTCTGCTTTGAGCTTGGCATATTTGAAAATTTCTACATGCAGACTGTAGAAAATACAATTGGGTTGAGGCAAAATAAGAGATATACTTGTCATGAGGTAGTAAAAAACAAACCAAGAAAAATTCCCAAGTTAGTTTTTTCTTTTTAAGTTTCAGAAGTAAAGGTTTTTCTGTGAAGCTTTAAACAAACTATCCTTGGCTTTTTGCACAGGGATGCTTGATTTTCATTGTAAACCTATAAGCCAGCTCAGTTCAGAATTAATTCACACATTTATGTTTATTTTTGTTTATTTGACTGTGGAGCAGAGCTTTAAACTGGAGAAGCTTAGCTTGGTTTGGATTTTGACATGAACATTTCAAACAGTCCTATTTCAGTAAACTTAATGCAAGAACATTTTTCTCTGTTCCTTGTTGCATGTCCTAGACCTAGAGAAAGTATGTCTGGAAGCCTCGATCTCCAGCAAGTACCCCGGGTTGCTCCTTTCCCCCCAAAGCAGTTTCAGTTTATAACAAATAGAGTGGTTTCTGACTAATGTTTGTCTGCCCTGTTCTGAAAAGCCTCCATTGATGGAGATTCCACATCCTCCTCGGGTAATGTCTTCCAGTTGTTAACCACCATTAGCATTCCTCTGACAAATAAATTCAAGCCAATAGTCAGCGGTTTGAAGAAGGGGAGGGAAAAAAGAGTTTTTCTTCTGAGGCTATTTTCTAGCTCTATATCCCAGCTATGACTTTCGCTACATCTTGTAGTAAGGAACACTGTGGAGATACGCCGCGCTGGCAGGCCTACTGTGTCACATATATTGGATACTGTCACAGCACCTCTCAGGAGAGTGTAGGGAACCTCCGAAGTACTTGCATGTAAAGATTAAGTTCAGTCAAAGTCAATATCCATGGTAGGTGTTACAGGTGAGCATGGTAACACCTAGGCTTTTCTCATGTAATATTGTGCACAGCTTTTCATAACTTTGCCAGACTTTCATGCTTTGGGGTGAAATGTTGAATTGTTGGATGCCTGTCTTAGACGTTACATTTTTTTGGAAGATTTGAGCCAAAATGGTTTGGCCTGCTCCCTCAAAAAGGCCAGGGGAGATTTATTTTTAAGGAAAGCTGGTGGTAATATACTGATGCCAGGATTTTTGTGCTTTGGGGTGGGACTTTCACTCACCACAGAAGATAGCCTCCATGTCAGAGGTTTAGAGATCTCCCTGATATGGACTGTATTCTGTCAGGTTGTAGGCAAATGTATGTTCTGAAATGGTTCCTAGTGAAGAAAAAGCTGGTTCTTAGGCTAGACTGCAGTTTTACCTGGAGGCTTGAGGCTGAAGGGAAGACGAGACATTTGTTATCAGAGAAACAGCTAAGGAAAGAAAAAGAGCAGAAATACCTGCTTATACAAGCCCAAATTCTGTTGGTCCGGATTGCACCATGGAGTTTAATCATGGTGCAGATGATCAGTTGTTCATCTTTCACTGATCATTTAAATGCGACTTCAGTGGTTTCTGAAGAATGACTTTGTACTCATGAAGATGTCTCCAGGTGGCTTACTAGGTCTATACTACTTCATCTAACTTGTTGACTAGGTGTCAGCTTGGGATTTGACAAAACCTTTACCAAAGCACGCTTTTGTTTCAGCCATACTATTGTGCTGGAATGGTTCTATAATGGCTTGTTTCATGTAGTTTCTGATACAAAGGCTAAGCAGGACCCTGAGACTGATCCAGCCTTAAAATGTTTTGATGCTGAATTGAAAGTTTGTTTTCAATTGTGCTTTGTGTCAACACATGGGAATGTAGACTCTAGGCTATGGGGTTTACATCACCTGCACTTGGGCTCCCAGGTGTTCATTCTGAACAAGAATATGGAGACATTTATGCTTTCATGTGATTTTACTTCTGTACAGGCCTGTGCATTCTACCCAGTTAGAGTATTAAAAAAAAACCAAAAACACCCAAACCCATAAAACTACCTCAGCTGTGAAATGAATAGGAATATTGCTGCAAGATTATTATGCTTAATTTGATGACAAAACTGAAAAACTCTCAACATAGACTGAAAAATTTGGTTAGCATATTTATCCAGAGACCACTGAATGTATGCCCAGAAAAATCTCTGTTGTCGAAGTACCAACTTGGTTTCTGGGAGAATGTGTTCTAAGCACTCTGTTATTACACTAAAATACTCTTATTCTTGTTGGCTTTTGGCTCCTTTGGCTTCCAAATGCACCTTCTCTCCTAGCAGAGTTTGCTACTATGAGTAGCTAAGCACAGTAAGTCCATTATAAACTTGCTTTACATTTAACTTGAAATGTCCTCCTCTTTAGGCTGTATTAAAGACAGGGTTTAATAGTCTTCTGTACTTAATTATCATCCTTATCCTCTATGTAATAGTCTTTTGGAGTGTGTAAATTGCCTGTTATTACAGAGTTTGCACAGTATGTAGTGAAATATTTCTTTTAAAGGCTCATTTATGACTGCAAGTTGCTTATTATAACAAGATTTGTCTCATGTATCTTCAAAGGTTTAAGTGTGTGCTCCTCCTCCCCCCCCCCCTTTTGTTTCTGAGAGACCAGTTTTACTGGGCTCTAAGACATGACATTTCCTGAGTGGTAGCATTAAATGTGTTATCCAGTTGGTGTGCTTGAATAGGGTGTATGATAGAGCAATCCTTCTTTAAGTGGCTAATAAATCTCTCATCATTCTGAGCATGGGTGCTGAGACAAGGAGACTTGGACTAAACCACAATTAAGAATAATGTATATCTTAGACAACCAAGGGCACTAGGATACGGGACCCTTCTGAAATATGGTGCAATCTGTTAAGTGATTACCTGGCTTGTTTTATGCCGAACATGCACATTTATATCTTTTTCAAAATGGATTAGTAAGGTGTGATCTCGTATGGGAATGTGTAGCTTTCTGTCTAATGCCATAAATACAAGGGTAAAGCACAGCACATGTGGCCTGACCGTGGCTTCTGAAATAGGCAATCTGTATTTAAAGATCACTTGGATGGTCCTCAGGCTGAAAAACTTTACTGTTTAGAGGAAAGAGAGGCGGGGAAAAAACCAACCAACCAAACAAGCAAAAACCTTTATTCTGTTGTCCCCCCCCTCCCTCCTCCTTTGGGGCAACCAGACAGTATTTCATAAAAAATTATTTTACAAAATATATAACTTGGCATGTGAGTGCTTAATATCTTTAACATATTTCTTTATTGTCCTCTATAATAACTGAACAAACTGTTTTATGTGCATCCATCGCAGTCAATAATTAAGTTATTTTCTACTCATATCATTTGGTCTTCTAATAGGCATGGTGAGTTTTAGTTTTGTTTTAGACTTTGAGGAGCATGGTAGAAGATGACTCATTTTCACTCCATTTAACATCACAACCCTTCTTGTCCTTCCACAGAAACGGAGTCTGAATATCCACTGAGTGGAAATGTTCTGCTAAAAGGTAACTCTTAAAAGCACCTTAAACCATCAAAATATCTCCTGTATGTCCAAAATATCTCCTGTATGTCCAAAATATCTGGAAAACAGATTCAGCAGGGACAAACAAAGTACTGTAAGGCAGAGTATTACTACTTATGCTAGAGTCTGCAAGGTGGCCTGTAAAAGGTAGACAGAAAAATCTCTGGAAGGGACCTTTGCACGGGCTTGCGAGGAGCTGGCGGGTGCAGGCATGGCCGCAGCAGGGTGGTGCATGGGATGTACAGTGGGTGATCGCATGTTGCCCATATGACCTTGCTGATAAAGTGGCTGAGAGCAAGTTAGACTGTGGCCCCTGTGCTGCCAACTTGGTTGTCTTGCAGTTGGACCTGTGTAGAGAGCCTGTCACTATGAGTGCGGTTATGATTCCTAGGCAGGTTATTTTTTAGTATGTAGGCTGGAGCTATTGTTGCCACTGTAGTCATTTTCTTGGTCTTGTTTGTTTGCTTTAAATAAATCTGTCCAAAAGAAGCCGAGGTGAGTCAGCAGCCTTGGGAAGGGAGAGATGGAAACCTGTTATGCTAGGCCAAATAATCAATGGTGTAGCTCCATTAAAGTCTGTGGCGTTTGACCAGAAAGTAATTTGGCAAGTCCCTGCCCATCAAGTGTATGATCTAAAGATCCCATCCTGTTACGATTATAAAGTTGCTGGACCAATGCATTTGGCTGCCTCTAATGCTCTTGACTCCAGTTTGGGGTGGCTTAGACACTAGTTTATGAAGAGAGAGTGGGAGTTGTGAAAATGAGCTGGAATGTTAGGGGAAAGGGACAGCATCTATCTGCACAATTTCTTGCTCTGTTTTTTATTTCTTTTCTTTCATTCCGTTTTTAAGTTTGATGCAAATTTTGATGGTTTGTAGGTCAGGGGATGCTAGCAAAGTGGGGATCAAAGTTAAGCTGGGGAGATCAGATGGCTTACATTTTAAAATATTAAAATGCGTAGGTTCTAAATAAGTGTAGTCTTTCATAGTTATGTTTGAAAACAAGTGGATGCTAAAGGACATTTCTGTCTGCTGAAGAAAAGTAGATGTGATAGTATCTTTTGATAGAAAGTCTGACTGGCAATTAGTTTATTCACGTGCTATACTTGTATTCCTATTACAATATGAATAAATATTCAATCAAAAAGTAAACAGCATGGTAAACTTTTTTTTTCAGAATCTGAGGTTATGTTCAAATTTGGGATGAAAATTTAGGTTAGTTCAGCTCCTGCACAGCATGACTACTTTTTCATTTCCAGTTATCTTTTCTCTTCTGTTTTCATATTTAGGATTTAACTTACTGTTCCTTTTATAAAAGTGGAACTATTCAAAGGTTTGAAAACTCATGCATGCAGGCATCTTTGCAAAAATTCTTTTTTCTTTCCCTTAAAAATAAGAAAGACAGAAAATGCTTAGCCCTTAGGTGTGTCCAGATATCTCAGTGACCTGAAAATAGTACAGATTTATGCTGCTGTAGTGTATTTGAAGCCTTGTCATCTGCCTTTAGTTTTGCTGTGAGATGATAAACTTATTAGATTTTGTTCCCTGAGTGTTAGTGCTTATAAAAAGCTGTCTGAAATGTTGATACCCATGTTTTTGATACATTCATTATAAATGTCATCAAACTGTATTTGCACTAGCTTTGAGTAAGTTTTCCAAATTGATTTCAAATTTTGCAAGTAATAGTAGAAAAAAGCCTAGGACAAACATTCAGATTTTTGATTTTGGATGGGAGCAGTACAGTGTGAATTGGACATGCAATAATTAAGAAGGTGGAAGTCCTGTATGTTGAAAAGGACTCTTCTCCTAAAAAGTTTGCTGTTTAATTTTGTTAAAAGTCTGTGGAATGGGAGGAAATAAACTTTCTGATAAAATTAAACTTAAATGAAAACCTTTCCCATGGGTGTTGAACTTTTGTGTGTCTTCAAAAGCACTGAAACTTACTGAACTGAGAAAAGAGCTTGGTTGCCCTCCCCCCCCCCCCAAAAAAAAAAAAAAAAAACACACACACACACACTCTATGTGTAAACTGGAAACTCTAATTAAATTGAAGATTGTTCATTTTCCTAAACCGCTTTTGTGTGGGTTGGGAAGTGGGGGGTATAATTTCCTGACCAGCTCTAATACAGGCTTCCAGCTCTGCTTCTATTTATACTTGCATGCAACCGGAACTGGTGACTAAGGTTTCTCTAATATTGCGCATTCTGTGCGCTGGTTGTTTGTGAGCATGTGATTGACCTTCACTGGCAAAGTGACGTAAAGATAAGAAAGGGGAAAGGATAGATTTCAATTCACCCATTTTCTCCATCTCAGAGGAATACACACCAATGCTGCCTCTTGTTTTATAAAATGTTTTAAGTGCGGTTTGCTGCAGTAATCGTTTCAGCAGCACATAAGGCAATTGTGCATGTAACAGTGACTGCTTGATTGCATGGCTAGGAACCTGAATGAAATTGTTCAGTGAGTGTCTTTGGTTATGGGAGGACTACCTATCCTCAGTGATCTGGGGGTAAATGGTAGGATATCCTATAGACAAGCAGTGTCCTTAGTCCCTTATCATCCATGGATCCATAGGATGCTTTTTCTGAGAGGTATCTAGGAGATGGGAGAAAGTAAGATATGCAGTTTCTCACTTCCTACCATATCAAGAAATAGTTTTTTTCAGAAGTATAAAGTATCAATGTATGCATGGAAGATTGGGGAAAAAAAATTCATAACACTTCTTTCACTCAAATTAAGAATGTGTCCGCATTCAGTTTAGATTCAGAACCTAAATTTGGGGGTCAAATTAGATGATGATGTCAAGTTTAATAGCCTATTTTGGGAGTGGGAGCAGGGAACCTATTTGAATGTTGCTCCTCACTGACAATTTCCACATAATTCCTGGCTTTAAAATGCCCTATGATTTGATGTAGCTGAATGATACAGAACTTGGTGTAAGGCTGCCAAACATGGTAGTTGCAATGGTGCTGTGAACAGTGCTGACTTCCAAATCTTCCTGACTTCCAGCCAGGTAGATGTCACTGGGACTGAGAGAAGTGCTGATGTTTACAAAGGGGAGGAGAAGTAAAGTTTAGCCAGGGGAGGGGAGCAGAACTTCTGCTGTAGCCATTTGTTATTTTAGACGCTCCACATCCTTCTTGGTTTTGGAGTAGCAAAAGATCCAGTGCAGCCTTCCCGCAGATCTCTCTTCAGCTGCATCCACAGGGCACTGTGTTTAAAGACTCTAGTGGCTCTAAGTGATTGAAGAAAGAGTGTGTGTGTGTGTACGCACACATGCGTATGTGCTTGTTTTTGCCACGTGGCAGAGTTTGTATTGTTTTATGTCCCTCGCTGCTATGGCTATTTTATGCTCGGTTTTGTTGGTTTAGATTTTTTTGGCAATATGTTGAGACCGAAGGCAGTGGGTCTAAGAAATGTGTGTTGTACAACAGCAGGTGATTTTTTCCTTTCATAGCAGAAAAGATTGAAAGATCTCTTTGTGTCCGTCTCTCTCCCTTGGGGTGAGAAGAGGGAAGGATAATTCTGAGGTGCTGAATGTGCTTTACCTGTATTGAAGTCAACAGCAGAGGTGTCTTCCTCGAACTCGTAGGACTGTGCCCTAAACACATTTTCATTTCAACATTGTAAAGGTAGGCGCTCAGAACAGGCTGTTTTTCTCATTGTGTTTATTCAGCCATCTCTGGTTTCTGAAGACCGGGTTCAGGAGCAAGGTACCGTGCAGTCAGCTTCTCAACTTGCTGATGTTTGCACTCGCCTTCCCCCTGTGACTCATTTCAAACGCATCTAGTTCATTCAGGAGAGTAATTTTCTATTTCCACTTTGGTGCACTTCTCCTCCTCCTCCTCCTCCGCCCCCTCCTTCCAGATCTAAAATGTCCTGTCAGCTGCTGTTTATCTGATGGTTCAAATGTCCATGCTTGGTTTCTTTTTCTCTGTCACTACAGTTTCTCCTTCCGTTCCAGAGGCTGTTTTAGCTGTCATTTCTATTCCCCTGTCAGCAGCACTCTTCATCTCTGGCTTGGGCAGTATGTCTACAAGGTTTTATTTAGAGGTGTTTTTGTGCTAAATGAGTGCTTCCTAGGAAGCCCAATGTAGCATAACATAATTAAGTGACAATATATGAGGTGTCAGTCCTTTACCAGGCAGTTAATGACTAGCTGGAAGATTTACAGGCATGAGGTAGAGTCAGGGAAATTTAGTGTACCAGCTTGCCATTAAATGATAGCTATAGGGCATTTTAACACTGCTATATGCCAAATATGATGTTATTTTAAACTTAAACAGTGGTAAGCTTGCTTATTTCTCTATTAAATAGAATGAATGTTAAACTTATTGAGGTTGGAAGATGCTACAGGAGGCCACTTCCCTTCTCTGGGTTGTCCAGGTGAGGTGGAGGGTTGGCAGCAGGCTTCGTTCTCATTCACTGTTTTCTAGTATTTGCATGCCTGTTTTCATGAAGATTTTACTTAGGGTTGTAACCGTTTCCCCTCCTCATTACTCTGTGTAGTGTACTGTACACTTGTGATCTCCCCAAAAGATCCAGTGGCCTTTGATATTATTTATCCCTTTTGCTTACAAGCTTTGCCTGAGCCGTGTCTCTGGAGATTGTGCCTTGTGCTTCAGGATCCAGATACTAATGACCTCAGTAGGGCAAAGGAAAGTGTTTCCCAGCCCTGTGAGCAATTTGTATGTGCCTGTCTTTTTCAGGTTCCACCTTTTTCTAGATAGAAATCAGTTGTTTAGCTCTCTGTCGGTCCTTCATAGCTTGCAGGAGTGAAGCACAGGGATGTCAAAAAGAACTTAATACTTTGTTAAATTTTAGGTATCTAGATAGACTATAAGTGGATAAGTGTATCCCCTTCCCCATTTGGCCCTTCCACAGCCCATATGCTAAGGAATATGAAGATTGTTTACCTTGGTTTGAGGCTTACTCTACATATTTGAAATGATTTCAATGGGCTCTTTTCTTTTAAGCATATTAAATGTGAATTTTTGTGGCCTGGGGGAATTATGCTAGCAGGACTTGTGAAAAGTGTGTGCATGTGGTGCACAGAACATCAGTTGAACTGTATCTGTTCACATTCATCTTTTAAAAAGATAAAGGAGAGGAAGAAAGTCTCTTCAAAACACTACTTTCAGGGTTATTCCAGGTAGGGTACCTGATCCTTCTACTCTTGCCTTAATTCTGTGTTTTTTTTTTTTTTTTTTTTTCCTAGCTCACTAGTGTTTCCATTCATGAATTGTTTTTTCTTCTTGTTCCTTTTTTTTGGTAGCAGATTGCTATGGCCACTAAGAGGTACTGTTGATACAGCTCTAGTTACTGCAGTTTAGTTACTGAAACCAATAGATTTTTGTGTCCTCTTTGCATACTTGCACTGCTCTTTCATTGCATCCTTTTATTTGTTTTTTTTTTTTTTAAACAAGTAGGCTGTTTGCGCTAGCTAACTATTCACTTAGTTTTATGGCACACTGCTTCGTGTGCTTGTACCACCCTCGTGAGTGTAGTGTACAGTCGTACAGGCTAGCATTAGCAGCATGGCGGCGTACCTGGCTTCCAGCACCCCGCTACCCTCACAGCCGCTGTGCTGTGGAGGTGCCGGCTTCTTGTCTTGTTTGTCACCCTGTGCAGATAACCCATCCCCTGTGGTGACTTTTACTATGCCTGAGGGTGATGTGCAGACACTTTGCACCTGTTTGCAAACATATGCCTGATGGGCTGATCACCCTCTGCTCCAAATAACTGGTCAAGCAGCAGTTCCTTCCCCTGGGCCTTCAGCAAAGTGATGCTTTCCCTAGAATTTGTGATGGGACTTTTCTTGGTGTGGAGTGTGGTGTTTTTTTTGGGGGGGAGGGGGGCTTGTTTATTGACCTAAGTTTGTTTGAGCTGGGCTGAGGAAGGACTACTGCGCATCCCCGAAGGAAAAGTGCAGGGTCCTCCTGGGCCGCTTGTTTCAGGGCTGGGTGTTTGTAGTATTCAGGACTGGTATATCTAGAGGGCTCCCAATCTTCTAGACTTGATTCAGAGCCACTTCAACCACTTCTTTTTGCTAGTTGTGACCTGCCCTGCAGTTATGTGATGGGGACCTTGCTGACCTGGTAGGCAGAGTGGTGTCATCTGGTTTCTGGGCAGGCAGGTATTAGGCAACGGTGCTGTATTCCTATTTTTTCTTGACTAGACTGTCTCCTCCTCCTTTGCTGTGGTTCCTGTCAGACAGGAGAATCTGGATTTTCTTTTTTTTGTAAGTCTGTATACTAATTTCTGACTCTTGAGATGAGCTCAGCTAGACCAGTGTCTTTGAATAGATAAATCTGGGGAGTTCTTATTATTTTTAATTCCTTTCTTTCATGTAGCTTCTTCTGTGACTTTCTTTTGTTCCCTGCTTTTATTCTGGTTGCACTGCGTAAATTTTCTGCCTGACTGATTCTGGATGATCAGGTTGGAAGTAGAGCTAGGTACCATGTCAATACCACAGCAGCTTTGCCTTTCTAGAGACAGATCATACAAAATACCACCTCTCTTTGGTGCTGGTGCTACCAGTTGCTGTCCTTGAAACTACTCCTGTGTTGTGCTCTGTGTTGGCTTGCCTAGCCTGGCCCTGCCCTATATCAGTCCTTGCTTCCTACCTGACCGCACTTGCTCTCTGCGCAGCCTCGGTATGAGCTTCTGCTGTGTGACTGACTGTTCAAGTGGCTTCTGTTGTTCAGCTATTGCCCTGCTTTGGCAGGAGGACTGTTGCCCCTGTGCTTGCCTGTGCTGTGCTCCTTCCATGGGGACTAGGAAAGTGTTCCAGTGTGTCTCCTCTGCTGCTCCTGTTTTGAGTCCTTTTTGGAGAGCTTTTCAGCCGTACAGGATGGCTTCGTGTCAAGACCTGCACCTGTTCTAGCAATGAGACGAATGCTCCTGCATGGTGGGTTTTCTTGCCTCCCCAGTTTCAAAGCTTCATCCTTAAGACTTTGTGTGGGATGTGCTGAGCTTCTCAGAGTGCTCATGAGGGTTCCTCTATAAGCTGGCTGAATACAACATTTGCTATTAAATGGATTTGTCTACAGATGACCCTTAATTACCCTAAGATGTATATTAAACATATCTTGGAGGTGCTGGTAATGAGACATCAAGGATGCATAGATAGCATTTTCTTGGGTTTAGCTTATCTTTCCTCCTGTGTGTGAAGTTGTCCATTTTAAATCATGCTTTTTAAAATGTGTTCTTTGTATTAAGAAGTTTTTTTTGTCTTGCCCTTTTCTCTCTGGACCCCATATCCAAAAGATTTTAAAAATTAATTTTGACCAAAGCATAATCAAAATTAACTTCTTTGGGAAATACTTCAGCTATGGAAAAAATGGAATATTTTCCTCAAACGTGGGTAAAAATATTCCTGAAAGTTTAGTAAACAAGGCTTTAGGAGCAAGTCTAGGTTTTCCAAGTGATAAGTTTCACTAACTTGTTTTCATGCTGGAGTTTTAATGCCTGTTGAATCCAATGACTAAAGGTCTTGCAGATTTCAGCTTTGGATACTTTAGGAACCTTCTTCCATTTCCCTGCTCCTGTCTTATGTTTGGTGCCTATTCTTAAAGTAGGCAATCAAAAATTGAATTGTTAGCTATTAAAGAAGTGACTAGTTGATGTGGATCTCTGCTTTCTCCAACACAAAATCTGTTCCTCTCACCTGCGTATCCTGCACCTTTTGCAATTACTTTTCATATCAAGCATTTGATCCCTCTGATCTACCATCAAACTACCTGCTTTTTTTTTGAGTTGTCATCTTGAAGTCTCTACACACCATAGTGAGATCTTCCTTGATTTAATTACGTGGTTAGTAGCAGCATCTGAACCTCCAGGAAAGTCACGTGCTCGAAGTGTTTGTCCAAATGTATGTGTTTTTATTTGTGCTGTGCGTGTGTGTATCGCTGCCTTCTCCTGCATCAACTAGGAATTGCTCCAAGATGTACCTCGGGCCATTTTACTGAGAACCTAATAGCTGGGTTGTCCTTCTGCTGAAGGAAAACAGGTTAACAGGTTGCCCAGAGACGTTGTGGAGTTTCCTTTTCTGGAGATATTCAAAACCCACCTGGACGTGATCCTGTGCAACGTGCTCTAGGTGACCCTGCTTGAGCAGGGGGGTTGGACGAGATGATCTCCAGAGGTCCCTGCCAACCTCAACCATTCTGTGATTCTGTGAAAAAGGACTTCTGGTTTTGGCCTGAGAAATGATCTCTCTGCTGGTTCTGTTAAGTTCAGAGTGTCTGTGGTAAGCAGCAATAGGATAATCCTCTGCATCTTCAAAAAGAAAGGGAGAAGGGAGGAGGAAGACTTACTGGTTTTGTCTTAAAGGACATTGAGCATAGGTATTCGGTTGGCATGGATTTATTAATAAAAGTAATAGAAATGAAATGATGCTTCTTTACCGCTTTTCTTAGAAGTGTTAGATAGTCATATTTCATGACATTGAAAGGACTATTTAGCTGTTTGATGCAAATGGCCCAAATCAAATGATCTAAATTACGGAGCTGGGATCTGAATCCAAGTGTCCCCATGGTCTGAACTATTTGGCTGTAGGATTTTGGAATGAAACTTTAGAGAGGTTATGACCAGATCTGAAATTCAGAATAGTTCAGTGCATATTTTCACAAAATTAAGAGTCTTCTGAATTGAGCACATTTCAAACTGAAACTGAAAAGGGCAGTTGTAAATCCTAGTTCTTTGTTACTTTATGAAAGAATTGCAATCTGTTGCCATATATCTGTGGGATGCCATTGACACCAACTGAATCATGGTGTCTGTCTGTAAATGTTAGAAGGCATACCAACTAGCAATAGAAAATCAGGAGTAATTACAGAAGTAGTACAAATTCTATTCAGTTCCAAAACTATGAATACATCAGCTGTGTGAGAGCCGCAGGGCAGGGAGTTGCAGGAGAGAGCCAAGTGGGGGACCGGATGGCTCAGGGGATTGATAATGTGATCTGAAGTCATTTGCCTGTAGGTTATGAATTCAAGTGCAGCTCAGGTTTATACTGGCTGAAGGTTATTGTTATCTGCTGTGGTAGTGAACTGGACTCCTTTTACAATATAAAATTGAGCAAAACCCCCTAATGAATGAAAAAGCAAATACCAGTGTTGCAACTGATGTGAAGGACTAGACTTCCAAAAAGAGCTCAGCCCATTCAGTACAGCTGCTTTTGGGGCATGAGGCTGGTGACCCCCCCACCCCGTCAAAGCTCCTTTCAAGACTTGAAAGGTTTAAGCTGAGTCAATCTCAATGTGGAAAGCTTTCTTTTTTTTCTTCCAGGTTAGATTTGGATGTAGGTAATGGATATAAACAGGTTCCTAAAATTCAGACAAGCAGTTGGTCTGCTTATTCTGTGGAAAATTAAACTTTTTCTTTCTGGAGTCAAGACAGTGGTGCATGTGATATCTTTTCCATTTGGAATAGATAGATACTGCTAAAGGGGACTTGAAGCCAGAAGAAAGTTGTAGGTTGGTAATTGAAGTTTGATTGTAGGGGCTGTTAACCCAAAGCTTGTATTCACAGAACAAGGAGAGCGGTAATAGTAACACAGATGGATTGAAATCGGAAATGCAATTTTGAATGGTTTATATGCTGGGCATGGGTTTACTGGGATGGAGAAGGGCATAATGACACCATTTTTCTGCTTCTCAACTGGGCTGTTCGCAGTTTCCAATTTGACTGCTGAGCAATGCTAAGGTGTGCTGTGGCTGTGTGTGCCCCTTTCAAGGATGCTGTGCAGGGCTAGAGGCAGCCTCTAGGGCAAAATGAGAAGGCAGAATGTCTCTTGGCTCATGGAGATTTGGAGATTCAATCTCCATGTTCACCTCTGGGCTTTGCCTGCATGTGTAAAATGTGCGAGGAGGCCTTGGCTATTGCCTGTGGTCTCTGGGATGAAAATGAAGGAGGTAGAGGGAGCTACGAGGAGCTTGGGGCAGTGAGGACATGTTTGGAGCAGGCTCAGTTCAGTGAGAGGTTGCCTTGTGCTGTCCAAGCCTGACAGACAAGAGGGAGAAGGGTGACAAGAAATGTAGTGAAATGAACAACCTGCCCTGTGCATTTGTAACTAGAAAAACATTCTTGCAAACATCTGCTACCAAATTTGCATCTACTCTGACAGCCAGATGTTGAGATTTGTAATCACAGTGAGATAAGGCTGCACATCCTGTGTCCTAACTACTTTTCTAGCTGAGCCTGACTTATATGTTCATCAATTAGTCATCTACTTTTTATTCTTTATTTTGTGCTTTGGGCTTGTTTTCCACATTCCTGAGCTCAGTCTGGCTAAAAGCAGTCATTTATCCACCTGCTAAAACTGTGCAGCTACAGTTTTGTGGCAGTGTTTGAGTACAAGTTTAAGGAAAAAAAGCAGAGATTCTTTTGACACTTAGTAAACTAGCATTTTTTCCAACTCAGAGAGACTTTTCAGTTTTCATTGTAAGATGAACTTGAAATGTTATTAGCTTTGCCCCACAGATTAATCCAGGAATTCCAATGGTGCTTTAATACATTATTGTTAATGTGGTCAGCTAATGAAAGTGAAATAACTTAGATGAGCAAGTTTTGATCTCTGGAAAGGTAGGTCAAGGTGATTAAGCATGGCTGACTTGTAACTGAGTAAGAATTGAATAAGATGGCAATAAATCAGATAACCTCTGTGTTCTGTGTCACAACATTTTGTGAAACTTTAGTAATTGAGGTAAAGCAAAGGCACTGTAGTTCTCAGTTACATTGGTCTACTGTTCAGTTTCAGTTCTTTGGCTTTTTTTTTTTTTTTTTTTTNTTTTTTACAAATAGGAAAAAATGACTTGTTCCCCTGTTCTCTGATTCATCTGGCTGTGGTTGTGGTACAGAAAACCTTGGAAACTGATGGTTTCTGTGAGGGATGGATTCAGAGAATCTAGGTATGAAAAGCAAATTATCAGATGGGATGCGAGGGAAGGAGGAGGGAAGTGTTCAGTAAGCGGTGAGCAGAAATTAACAACTTTTCATGCCAGCTGACACGAGTCTCTGTGCTGATCAGAAACCATACGGCAGCAAACCACACTTTTCTTATTTGAGAGTAAAAGCCAGATTTCTGCTTTTCATGTTGCTGCCCATTTCATGCCTTTTACATGTGTGTGTATTGCATTGGTGAATATTTCCATATATTCTGTTCTCTTTTACTGTTTCCACAGTATTTGGAGTCTTTGGGTTTGGGTCCATAGGAGCTAAAAATTATTTCTGTATTCGATATGGGCTTGTACAACCAAATGTAATTCCAATATTTCCTATCTAGGAGAAAAGTAGCAATTTCCTTTCAGTAATGAAGTTTAATTCTCTGAAACATCAGTGAGCCCTGTCAAAAATGTCTGACTTCAAATAAGCAGTTTTTTAACAGAACTGAACACATCACCTCAAGTTCTGAACGTAGAAATAGCAAATAGAGGTATTATCTCTCTTATTAAGTCTGGACTTTTGGAAAAAAAACATGCCAGAAATATTGCCATTCTTTGTTTTTGGCGAGGCTAATAAATTGTGCTAGTCATCTGCATCTACTTTTGGAATGTTACAGTAAATCATGGACCTGGACATAAGCCAACATTTCCTTCCTTGATGCAAATCTCAGTGCATGGAACAAGACTCTGTGATGGGCTATTCTCAGACAGGACTTTGGAGTGGACTATGTTCACAAGAGAATAACTGAGCCACGAGAGGGCAATGGCTCTTTTTATGCAAGCTGGATGGCCCTCCCCCTGTGCCTCCCCCTTCCCCCCCCCCCAAAAAAAAAAAAAAGAAGAAAAAAATTTGAGCAGTCTTTCAGACAATGTTAGAAGTTAATTTAAAGCAAAATAGTCAGATGAAAGCAGAGCAGTATGATCCTCAAGAGTTCAGTTCAGGTTTGCAGACTGGCTAACAAATAGAGCTGTGTGTTTGTTATTTGCTTAGTGGTTTTAAAAAAGTTGTATGTGCTTACAGTCCACTTCCTAATGGAAGATGTCGTGGTTCCTGTATGTAGCTCTTACACTGTTGTGCTAGATTTATTATCAAGCTCAGTATACAATTGGCACTTGGAGTGTATCTGGATGTACTCAGATCCAGATGGGAGCTACTTATCCAGCCTCAATTTCTTTGGTTTAGCCACCGCCTCCTTCCCCCCCTTCCCTTCCCCCTTCTTTAAGACATAAGCAATGTGTTTTGAAAAGGTTTGAAAGAAAGATTCTGAAGTTTGACTTCTGATTACCCAGAAAAATTCTTAAGGTACTAAAGAAGGGTACAGACATCTTATATTTCAAGACTCTCTACTCATAAGATACCCTATTGATCTGTAGATATTCACTGTATTAGATACCAGTACTTAAATGGGGGCTTATACCAGTCTCTTTTGAGCTCAGTGGTCCCTTTTGAAGTAGGCAATAGTGCATATGCCTTGCTACACTGGAATAAGATCAGCCCAATAGGGGTCTCAAGTTCGTTCTCACTTCCTTTCCCAAATCTATCAATTTTTCTCTTTAGAGCAGGTAGTTGAAGGGAAACAAATTTTCCAAAACAGTCACTGAAGAGAAACGGAGAAATCCTGTTTCATCTGAGTGATTTATTTTGCCAGTGAAGAAGTGGTTCTAGCCTGTCCTACCCCATGAGTGCTGCTGAGGCAATGCACCAAGCAGAGCTCTTGCGAGCAGGTTTCCTTGACCAAGGAGAAAGGAGCAGGCACCAGAGCCTGTGTTCTGGTGTTCAAGAGGGACCAGTCTGGCTACATATGTGCTGTGTAAATATCATGAAATATTCCTACTCCAAAGACTGCTGGCAGTCATGAACTGTACTGTTTTTTAATTAAGTTCTTTCACATAAGTGTATGCACTTTTTGTATATTTTCAGTTTATACACAATATATGTAAAATATCTAACTTGTTTCTCAAGTGCAAGAGGAAGCTGTTTTGAAGATCTTTCATTATCAACTGATTAGAGAACCCAGGTCTGCCTACACAGTCTTCTGAATTTAATTCTGCATGTTGTATTTCTCTCATTTTTATTGAAGGACAGACAACCAAAAGGAAGATGTTGGGTGATGGAGAAGGTAGCTTCAAAGGCTTAGTATTTGTAGCTGGCCTAAAACAGAAGATACAAAAATAGAAAGTTCTTTAGTATTTTGAAAAAAAAAAAAAAGGGGGGGGGGAATTTTCTACCTTTGCGATTCATATCCCATGATTTGTCAAATAAATAATTACATTTTTAATAGCAAAAAAAAATGTATTTATGGTCAAAAAAATCAGTGAGATGTATTAAATTTAGATTTTGGAATGAAAATCCTTGTTTTGATCTTTTTTTAAAAGATGAAAATTAATACCAGTTTACAGAATGTTTTTACAATTTGGAGTTCAGAAACAAATAAATACGCTGTTAGGCAGCAGTGAAACTTAGATTCTGACTAAATCATATGAATTTTCTTTGCCTGCAAAGGCTGAATGACTTATTTTTGCTGGAAATAGACAGTTATGTGCATTATAAACAGTGGTTGAAGTGTGGTCATTCACAATTATCAGTGTGAATGTTTAAAGTGTGGTGGGAAGCTGGTCAGGGGACAGTCTTGATGGACCCTGCTCAGTCATGTTCCCCCTCTGTAGTGAGTGCTAGTGTGGCACAGTGACTTATTTTGACATCTGCACATCTGGGTAACATATTAAAAAGAACACAGCTTCCCCCCTCCTTCCCCACCTCAATTCTTTCAGCAGGTTCCAGAAGTGGCAGTATGGTGACACATTTGTGGTATTGCTGACATGGCTGTAATTGAGCAGCGCTATCATGGAAGCCCAGTCTTCAAAGAATCTTTATCATGTTTCAAGCATCGTGACAGCTGCTAATTTTAGAAGACTTTCAGGGAAGCACTTACCAGCTCAGCTGAATGAAACGCCTGAACTTTGGTTTCGTCCATTAGTAATTAATTCCAGAAGTTAGCCTGAGTAAGAATAAAACCAAACTCGCTCCTGAACAGGACAATGGCGGTGTGAAAAGGGACTCCCTCTTCTGTTTCAGAGCTCCAGGAGGGTACCTGAACATGCCTGGCATCCCTATAAAAAAAAAAGTCACTTGCTTGAGGTCCAGAGGCAATGCTCAGCATCTTTGGAGATAGGACTCCAAGGTCACTAGCAGAAGAGGTTGTCAGCTGGGCTGTGCTAGGGCTACAGTCACTTCTGGGAGCCAAGCTTTAGGTAAACAGGCTGTCCCACTTCATCCCTTCGCTTGTCTTAATGACCCAGTCTCCTGCTTCACCGCTAGTTTTATATCTGCTAATAATTATTTTCTGCTTGTCTAACTTCTCAGAGAACAATTTCTGTATCTTTCCTTATTTCTAAAGCATTCCCTCCACTGGAAAGCCTATAACGTCCCTGGCAGCGTGATGGTGTTTTCTGTTCTTATTTCTGTCATGTACACTTATTCAAGAAATCTTGTGAACTAACTACTTGAAGTGGTTAGGAGATTGAGGAGGTAAAAATAAGCAAACAGGTAAAACCCCCGGCGTACTCCCCCCGGCTTTGCTGGCTTGGTGGAAGCAACGTCATGTTGCATGGCATGTGTCGGTATCCTGACACTAGCTCATTATCATGGTGGAGCCACTTGGCATATGGGTGAACACAGATCTTGATCTGCTGTCTGGTGCTGTTGCAAAGTGATTGTGCTAGAAATGGCAAGTGAGCTCAAGAGCTGAATGTCCATTTAGATAAAACTACATGATGTGCAATCTGGTCATGTGGGTCTTAAGTTTGCTGTGTTCACTGATGTGCAGAAAATGATTAAAAGAGGTGGAAAGATGCACAAGAGTGTCTCGGTTATTGTGGTAAAAAAAAAAAATCTTTCTCTAGCTTTCAATGACTTGGAGAGTTTTGCCTCACTCTAAAATTAAAAAAAAAAAAAAAAAGTAAGAAGGAAGTGAGCTTCCTTGTGTTTCAGGTTCTCTTTTAAATGAGTCAGCACAGTCTAATCTATGCTATGATCAAGTGCCTCTAGACAGGAGATTTAAAGAAGAAACAAATATAGTTTCATTGGTCCCCTTCCTCCATCCTCCTGCTTTACTGTTTCTGCCGACTTGATAGACTTGCATCTGTATGCAGAGGGGCACACACACGCATATACACATTCTCACACGCACATCCGTCCTGCTCTGCTTTAATATGATATGGTGATGCAGAGTCTGCCTGGCCTTGTCAGAACTTGATAGTTCTCTAAATATTGTATTCCTTGTTGTCATGACACCAGGAAAAATAGTATGGGATACTGCATTATAAATATAGCTGAAGCCTCGGGGAATGGGAGAATTTCTAAATGACTTGAAGCTATGTCAAAGCATAATTTTTATAAATAAATGTGAACGTAATTGCTGAACGCTAACTGGATTTTCACCTGCTGTAGTGCTCAACTGTGCTGGACAATTATTATACTAAGGGTTTATCTTCTAACGGAAGACAGTTTCTCCATTTTTCTTATTTTACTATTTGCATAAGGCAAGTGACCTGAAAAGCACCTTAGTCACCGGTCCTTTCACTGGGTTAGTGCTAGCTTTGTCTAGAAGGTTTTTATGTTGTGCCCTCAGTTTGCAACTGGAGGAAAGCTAAGGGTAAGAAGAGGACTTGACAGGTTTGCTTTAGAAAGCTACCTTAGCTGAGGACATAAAATAAGAAAACAAGTAGATTAGCGTCATATTAAACTGAGTTACAAATGTAGTATAAATGAGACTGTGGGATCAAAACCACATTCTTTGGCTATGGAATGGTGACAGATTGAAATATACTACTGTGAAGCAACTTTTTTATTTCTGACTTTGAATTTATTTCTGTAGAAATAAATTCAATAAAAAGTATCATTAAAAAAAAAGTACATCTTGCTTGCTAAAGCCAGGAGTTTAAAGGGACTGTCATTCTACATGTGACAAAAAAATCATGGTTTGGTTTCTGTCCATCTCTGCCAATTTTCTTTATCTAGTTACCTACTATTGTGCCTTCATACCTAAGAACCTAAGTAACCTGGTACAATTTTTCACAGATGGTAAGTACACTGCAGCCTTCTAAAGCTTTCCTGAGCGGGCAGTGCTATGCATTACTGCAAACTATACATCTAGCTGTAGGTTGAACAGCTGAGCTCTAAGTATTCAACTGTGAAAATGTCAACCCTAGTTGTCTGTCTTGTAATGTGACTGTAATTTGACAATTGTGTTTTAACAGTTTAAATTGCAAAATGTTTGGAAGCAAACTTAATAAACAAAACAAAAGCAACCTGCAGCTTTTTGTTTTCTAGCTTTGGTGTGTGCTTAGAGAGGTATTCAAGTAATAAGGCTCACAGTATGGTTTTGATTCTTTATGGTGAAATCCTGATAATTTCAATGCTGAATTAAAATATAAATGTGGGTTTTATTTTTGTTTTGTTTTGTTCACAAGGGCATCAAGCCTCGCTAACAAAGTGCAATAAAACAGAGAAACAATTCCTGATCCAAGTTAATGCACTGTGTCAAGGTGTCTGGCTTTGAATATGTGGCAGACTTTGAAGGCCTGAAATCTTACGGTTGTGCTGTTCTGAAGGAGACTGTTTATGGAAAACATTGGGAAGTCATCCAGCTTAGAATGAAATAATTTGATATGTATTTTCTTTATTTCCTCTCATTTTGGATTTTCATCAAGAACATCTGGATAAAAGTAGAATCTTTACTTCCTCATCTGATTCTACTGAAGCTTCCTCACCTGAAGTCAGTCTCCTGTTAGTCATTTCCTAACAGATTGCTAGCAATGTTGTAAACAGACTATCAAGACCTTGGATGAAAAATTAGAAGCAAGCAAGATGTCTTAGAAATTTTGCTGACCCCAAGCTTTGAATGGTCCTGTGCAAAGATGTGTAAAGTCTTAGGCACAAAGGTTAAGCATCAGAATGGCTAGCCATGGATGGATGGAGAAGGCTTGTTGTTTAGATTTCAATAATTGACCAGAAATATCAGGGCAGAGTCTTTCTAAATTCAGAAAAACTCCATCTCTGTTTCAAAAAGTAGGCAGACAGATTAGACTTGGAGGAGTGTATGTGCACTGAAAAGAATGCAATTCCAAATCTGATACTTGGAAAACACCATTTATTAAATGTAAGCCACCACTCTGCAAGACTTGGTGTACATTGCAAGCCAATGACTTCTGGTGAGATAAAGGCGGTCCCTTCTGGTCACCTTTTTCAGTGAAGAGACTGTCCAGAGCAGTTGTATGCATAACATATTGACTCTTAAATAGCTCCAGCCTTGCAGATTTACAGTGGTGTATACACAGCATGAAAAATGCCATCTAGCAAAATATTTATGTCAGTGAATAGCATCAAAAGGTGGTGAGTACCTAGCAAGATTGGTTTTGCATCCTGAAGTAATTTCCGTCAGTGTTAAAGTACCTGAACTTCTCAGTCAAACTCAGTCTACCTCAGCTATTTTTTTATTTCATCTCCTGTCATCTCTATTTAGCTTTTATCTAGTCATTTGAAAAATTAAAATGAACTACTGGAAAGAGGTATTGGTGCCAGTAGGATTTGAAATAAGCCTATTTATTTAATGTACTTATTGACCTCTAGGAAAGGTACAGGGTAGCCAGTTCAAGCAGACTTTTATATCAGTCTCACCCTGCAGTGGACACGTGGCAGCTCTGAGTTGTGCATCGTAGCCCATCGGTGCTGGTCAGTAGGATGTAGGCAGCGTCTCTGTGGCAGGGGCACGTTGGCTCGTGGCATGTGTGGGCCTATGTGCGTGAGTCAATCTAGTGGGGGCAACAGCAGCAGTGAGACGCAGTGGAATTGCCTTTCTCTTCAGCCTGGCTGCCTGAGCAAGCCACACAGCTTTTACAGTCTGCGCCAAACCTTACGTTACCAAGTCTCTGCTGCTTTAGCTTGGGTATGTGTGTACTTCAGTGAGGAGTCAGAGAGGAAAAAATAATGGATTTTGTCATCTTTTACCTGATGTTCTGCAGCAGTCCCACAAAAGCTATAAATGAAATCTAGCTCCCTTTTTATTTTCTTGAAGGAAAGACCATTATCCTTCTATCCTAGCCTCTCCTGCCTCAGCTTGCAAATGTAACAGCTCCAAATAATATCAAGCGTGCCTACTGAGTAATGATGTAGTGATTCAAAATGAAATGCTACTTTGTTTTGTTTAGTGTCTTTCACATGACCTGTATTTCCACATGCTTTGCAAGAGTTACTTAACTGCTGCATGGCCTAAATTCCAAAATCCAGCAGTGAAAAAATGAGATTGTATGTAGTGGAAAAAAAAATTGAAAACACCCAAGACCAATAATAGATGACAAAAGAACTTGAAAGGGGGAGGCAAGGGAAGAAGTGATAGAGCTGAAAAATAAATGGAAAATTGCTAAGGCAGAGGGAATTATAGAGAAGATAATTTTGTCTCTGTCAATTGGGCAGAAAAGAGTTTGATACCAAAAGGGCAAAGAAATGAGAAAAGCGGTATAGTCCAAGGGGAGAAAAAGAAAGAAGAGAACAGAAAAGATACATGTGCATGAATGTTTTTAATCAGAGAGGCAAAAGAATTGATGAGGAATGAGGTGAGCTGTAGGGCGATTCATTTTTGTGTGTCTTGGAGTGTGCACATGTGTAGAGATCTATGTTTCAGCCCATTGTGGGAAATGTAAATAGCACATGCAGACAGGGGAAGAAAGACAGTGACAAAGATGACTTGTACAGCTATCTCATCATGTTACCTGGTCAAATCCAATGTTGATGACCTCCTAAACTTCTATTGAAAGTTTCAGTTGGACTTTGATGCAATACACTGGTGACACTTGTAGGATCAGGGCTGTTGCCAATATGTGTAACAGTTATGTGTAGATTCATAATCAGAGAATCATTCAGGCTGGGAGAGACCCAGGAGGACATCTAGCCCAGCTTCTTGCTAGTTGGGTCTTGAAAACCTCCAAGGAAAAAGATTCCACAGCCTTTTTGGGCAACATGCTCCAGTGCCTGATTAGCTTCATGGTGAGAATTTTTTCTGATGTCCGGTTGGAACCTCTCCTGTTTCAATTTATGAGCATTGTCTTTTGTTCTCCTGCCATGCACTGCTGTAAAGAGCCTGGCTCTGTCTTCTCAGTAACCTCCTGGCAAGTATTGGAAGGCTGCTGTTAATTCCCCCCCCCCCCCCAACCCTTCTCTTCTTCAGGCTAAACAAGCCCAGTTCCCTCAGTCTCTCCTCGTATGCATATCATGCTGTCCACCCCCCAGCCATGTTGAGGACCTAATGCTGAATTCAGTCAAGTTTATCAGCATCTGTTTTGTACCTGGATGCTCAAAACTGGATGCAAAAAAGTACAGTCTAATGAGAGCCAAGGAAAGGGGAACCTCTTGAAACCTTTTGAGTGATGTTTTGTTGAGGCTAATGGAGTAAAGATTTTATGATGCCAATGTGGTGAACCAGGACTTTTTATTTAGGTTGTACCTGGCTACCACCCTAGCAACATTTCTTCAGACAGTATTGCTTCCCTGAAAATAAGTTAGGTATTTGGAGCCTTTGGAGGTTGTATGCGTGCTATCTTGTATGAATGAAAATGGATTACAGGCTTGCTCTTGGGTTTTTTTTTTCCTCCCTTCTCAATAAGCGCAAAACTATAGAACTGTGAAGAAGCACAACAGAAAGTCAGCAAGGACTGGCAACCTTGCTTCCCCCACAAATACTGTAAGGGCAGTTCTGGAGGGGGAGCAACAATGTCTTCCCACCAAATTTTGTCAGAAAGAAATCTTTCTCCAAACTCCTGACTTGGTTTCTGGAAATGCTAAGAGTGGTCTTCCTCAGAGCAGCCTTCGTAGTTGCACATGAAAACCTGGTGAATGATATGACAGGAAGGTGGGGCCAAAGTGTATGCTGATCTAAACTTTTAAGTCTAGTAAGGCTGCATCAATTTACGCTTTTGGAATCTACCTTTAATGCTGTTTAACTGCAGAGTAGTAACAGAACACAATGTCTAAGTGTTTTATTTTTCAAATCCAAGTGTACCATGAGAAGAGAATAAGAAATGATACAGAATTTTACAGGAATGGCTGTGAATTGTAGAATTTGGGGTGGTTCCAGCCAGAGACTGGGATATGGCAACTGCAGCAGACTGTTGTTGATAGGAGCATCCTACTCCATGCCTTAATTAGGCAAGCAGTTCCATCACCTCGCAGTTTATCTGCTGTCCTCAATCTCATCTGCAAATGACATGTTTCTTGTTAAGGGAGACTCAGCTGAGAGGAGCTGAGAAGTTTTTTTTTTTTTTTTTTTTTTTTTTTTTTTTTTTTAAAAAAACTTCAATATGCAGCTTTGAAAGGAGAGGATTTTTTTCGTATGCTGACCCCAGCACTGTGTAGTGAGGAGGCTTTTTGGTCTTGATCAGAAGCACAACTGTGAAAACAAGGGCATTTTGTTAATCAGTAATTCTTACTGAAAGTAATGGTATCTCTTCAATCCCTCACATTTCTAAATGGAGTTGAACCTGAAGGTGGTTGAAGGGTTTGAAAACAGGGAAATTTGTGAAGTCCAGAAAGCTGAGCTTCATTAGTAGGCTCAGTCCTGACCATGAAGTGTGTCGGTGGAGATGTGCAGGAACAAAGCAACTGAGCAAAAGCTGTGTACTTAATGCTATTTTTGCTGCAAGATAGGCTCTCATGGTGCTTTATGGTTTTTAAGCCTGTCTAGAAAAGGGGTTATATTGGTGTCACTTCCTACTCTGAGAGCTTTGATAAGAAGAAACTAAGATGATAAGATTTCTAGTGCTCTAGCATAAATTCCTAGTCCAGGGCCACTTGGCTGCTGTTGAGCATGGGTCTGTGCTAGCTGGTGTGAGGAGATATTCCAGCCTGCAAAATGATGGGAAAGCAGGGAACTGAATCTCTCTGCAATGAAGATGGCAAGAAGCTATGGGCTCGCAATGCACAGGACTCGGTGGTGAGTTTTGGAAGCTAACAAAGCCATGTTTGAAAGAATTTGATGATCTTTCCTGCCTCATGATTTATGAAGTAAATCAAAGCCTGTTAGTTCTTGAAAGCATGCGATTATGTTGGTTTTATTGCCTGTTGTGCTCTGTGGCCTTTGTCATTGGAAAGAAGGGTTGGGATTTTGGTAGCTGATGTGCCCCGTGAAAGGTGGCATTGTGCTGTACAGCCCTGACCTTTTCAATATTCTGTCATCCAAATGCCAGTTGCCTCTTCAATAGCTCCTGGAAAGTGTGAAGCTACAGGGAAACATAGACTGCTGGAGAGAGAGAGTAGCGTGATTTATTGTCCTACGCCGCAAAATAGAAAGGGTTTCGTTCTGATGGAGCTCTAATGAATGAGTGCAGTGAGAATGGGTGAGGCAAGTTGGAGGGAAGCAACTTGGTGCTCGGGGGCTTTCAGAGGCTTTCCGTGCAGAATGATGTGGTTAGATAAAATAAGTGGGAAAGTAGCATTTGCATGCAGGGGTGACACATCGCTCATCTTCAACAGAAAAGGTAAAATTGTGGTCCTCATGCGCTGTGTGCTGCCAACAGGATGAATGATGTTCTGTACCTCCCCCTGTCTGTGGCCTGTCTGGTCTACTTGGATTGTAAGGTCTTCAGGGAAGAATACTGTCTGCTGTTTTGTTTGGAGTGTGCCCGGTACAATAGACCTTCCTTGTTCTTTGACTGTTATTGTAATAAAGAAAGGTGATAATATTTGCACATTTGGAAAGTAAAAAACAAAAACATCTTTTCATGACTTTGCATCTAAGTCCCAGTTAGTCATCTTTGATGAAATCTTGGAAATGCTGTGGAACTGAGCTCACCTGAATGCTGAGGACTCATGCCTCTCCAGTTCTTATTCTGCCTCCTCTTCTAATGTCTGATTATTATTAAACTTGTCAGCATTTCCTTTGCCAATCCTTGAGATCCTTTTGACCTGCTAACCGTATTTATCCATAGAGTACATTAGTTATATCCCCTTAACTTGGGGAGAGATTTCAGGAGCATATGGAACAGGATGGCTTAGCCTAGTGCAAACATGTAGCCAGCTATTTATTTAATGCACTAGGATGTTTGACTGGTCTTAGAGCAGATGGCCTTTTCAAGTCCTGTTTATCAACAATTGCAGTCGTTGTGGTCTGATGCCCATAGCGGCACTGCAGTATCGCCATAGGACTATACATACAGTATTTTTGCAACGGCATCCTGTAGTACAGTGCCACTAACCCTGGTAGAAATATTGACTGTTGTAGTTGTTAAAGGCCAAGCTTGAAATGTTTAGCTGGACATCTGTCATCTCAGTGAGCATCATATTCTATGGCTGGAGTAAGTGACTGTGGAAAAAAATGGAACTTTGACGTATGTGATAAATAGCAAAGCGGTAAGCCTTGTGCCAGGGGAGCTGGGTGTGTTCTTTCTCAGGCCATAGGCAACTCACTTCACCTCTGTGTATCAATTTTTCAAACTGTAAAGTGGGGTTAATAATGTATATCAAACTGCACTTGTTTGTCTTGATATATACAAATAGAAGGATTCACATTATAGTTACATAGTTAGAATTATGTTGAAAATGCGAAAAGAGAGGGAATAAAGTGTCAGCATGCTATCTCCTTCTGATGCTTGTTCTCAGACTGCGTTTAAAGAACATTTGATCCTTTACTTTGCAACAAGTTACTAAATGCCGATATTGTTAGCTCATACATTTTTGCTAGAAATTCCTAAATTCCTACATCATAGAGGACATCAGAAGTTAGTGAATTCTATATTCCAATTTCTGTTTTTTTGTCTAAAACATGGCCTATGACTCATTTACTGTGTATTTTTCGAACCCTGCTTTGAATACTAACTTGCTAATTTTCTCCTTGTTTTTTCCATGGCACTTAGTGCTACAGGAGCCATGCTGTGAACCAGTATTTGAGTTTTGTGGTAGTTTGGAAACTTGAAAAATGTTTCTGTTCCAAATCAGTGGTTTCTATAGAATGAAATTCTGAAATTGTATTTTAGAAGAACAAATGGATATATATGTGTGTGTATATATATGTACATATATATATGCACTCATGTGCATGTGTGTAAATATAAAAGATTAAAAAATTAAAATAAAACATTAAAAATGTTTAGCTTTGTTTCTGATTTTAATTTACATTATGAAGCTGAAATATTTTTACTCTTGCAAAAGTCAAGCTACTGTAATGATCTAAACATTTAGACTTATTGCATTAAAATTGATAATTTGACTTGGTAATTAGCATCTTTGATATTTTAAAAAAAGATGAGCAGATTTACATATATTATGCTGTAATATTAAAACGCTGACCTTACCCAGTGTTGTTTGGGAGCCTACCTAGTAGCTCGTAGGGGAGGTAACTCAGCTTGTTTGTGTTCTGTCAAAAAGCACAGTGGAGTTAATGGTATTGCAGTATGTGTCCATTTCACTGAAGCATAATTTTCTAAAGCAAACTTTTTGAATAGCTTAAAAAATACAATAAACATATAAGTTATGATCCCTCCTGCTACAGTAAAGTATCATCGGTCTAAGATGTTGGAGAGAACTGTTTCAGAATACTTTTGCGTTAACAGGTTGGTGTGTGGCATCCTTCTGTACATGCCATCCCTGGGGTAGGATCATGGAGTAGGACATGTTTGCCCCATGCCTGTTCTGCACTGCTGAATATGGTACAAGTGAGGTACTGCTTAAACAATGCAAATTCAGCTAGGTGCTTAGTCTTTGCTCCAGTGGCTTTGCCCTGTGTAGTGCAAAGTAGCTGGGAGGCTGCCTTAATGAGAGAAAGGAAGATTTATCCCTGACTTCCAGGGAGCTTGTGATGTCTGTCATTGCACGAGTGGAAGGAAGGAGGCTGGGAGCAGGAGGAACACTGTGGCTGTTATGCCAGAGACTCTGTTTACCTCTTTCTTGGCCCAGACTTAGATAGCAGTAGAGAAGATGATACAGAATGACTTAAAAACTCTGTTTCTCTCTCTGCCTCCAGCCTCCAGTGCAGAGGGTTCAATCCTTTGGCAACTTGTGTTAATCTTGCTGTTTCATCTTGAAGCTTGCATGTGCGTGCATGTCTTTTAAATGTAAGTATGTCTATAAGAAGGTCTCTTGGGACATGAATGGCTTCAATTGCTGGAAATCCCTATGTACTTTATTTTGCCTTTTCATCAATCTTTATTTTTTCTTTTGGCTTAATATTAAGGCTTCTAACTACCTTTTACCCTTAAACTTATTCCTGTCTAATTTTTACTGGGAATAAAAAGGGAGCGGGAATATTTGTACTTGAAGCTACACAGGGTTTTTCCTGTCTTCCTCTTTTCAGCTGACATTACCTGCTCCCCCTTCAACAAATCAGCAAATGTTGTTCTTTCTTGAATCTAAAAGATTCTTCTAAAAGAAATCCTTACTTAAACCCCCCCCGCCCCCCACAATATTTTGGAATATTGTCCTTAGGCTGTGTCTCTGCTCATGAGTGGAACTTAATGTTGTAAAATTTGCTCTCAGTCTAAAATAGGAGCAAGTGCAATTAGAAGAAGTCTTGAAGTTTCAGAAGTCTAAAAATTTTTTAGAGATTCTGTGACATGCTTGATTCATTTTGGGGAAACATTCAAATAGATACTGGTTCTAATTGTAGGGAAGGACGAGCAATCTTTTTGAAAGAGAATCATAACGAAGAGCTCATATTGCCTGATACATCATGTGCTGCTCAGGTGCAGAGGCAAAAATTCAATACTTTACAAGCATGTCTGCCCAAACTGGAGCAGAGGCTGCTATTTTGCATCCCGCCAAAGTGTGTTTGATCTTGGAAGTTACAGAATATTTGTTTTATGACTATGAGTGTGCTAAGAAATTCTTTGAAGCAAAATCTGTAACCTCCGAGGCTGAAATGGAATAGGATGAAACAGGAAAGTTACTGGAAGATGACACTGGTGGCTTTTTTTGTTTTTGTGTTTTTTTTTTTGTTTTTTTTAAAGCCCAACACCCAAACACAACAATCTTCCACTCCAATTCATTTTAAGCCTGCCTTGTATATTGCCTGTCATAAGTCTAATTCTTTAAATTAATTATGGTGAGCCTTTCTCAATGTATATGTGGTATGATGGATTGTGATTAATTGAAACATAGAGGTCTGAAGTCTGATAGCCTATGAGGTACTGTATGCATTATAGTGTGAGCTTCCATTTTTATATTAAATTGTGTCTTTCTGAATGTCATTATTGAGGATTAGTCCCAGAGAAAGGTGATACAGGTTACAGATCATTAAATGAATTTCACAGTTTTTTGTACTTGGATAATAAAGCATTTGCTGTATTGTTCCTTTGTGGACTTGCCAGGATAGCACAGTATGCAGTTGCAGGTGAAACTGGTAAAGATGAGCACCTAAGTCAGTCCTTGCAAGGTGGTTATTTTGTACCTTGCTTTTGCTTGCTGAGTTTATCCCACTGCAGTCAGGCAGAAAATAGTACCTTCACTGTTGCCTAACACCCTGCTGGAAAGGCTCAGTGAGGAGTTAGCGCCTTTCATGGAGGGAGCTGTCTGGTTATGCCATTGCAATTAAATGTTGTAGAGGCTATAGATCTCTTCTATTTATGAAAATCTAATGGCATCAAATTATGATGCTTTCATGAAGCGTTCGGAAGAGGCAGTACTCATATTACAGAAACAAGCTTAATAAAATGTCTTTGCTATCTTGTATTCCTTTTCTGTACCTCTGCAGGTAGCTGGTCAGGTTTAATTTGAACAGTGGACATGACTGCAGTTCTTTTTAAAGATTAGGGTTGGTATTTCTCTGAAGGAAGCTTGACAGGGAGAGCTGTAACTCTGAGACTCAAGGAAAAGGCAGCTGCTGTGTTAAGCAAGGAACCATGTTAAATAGGAGCAATACTGTAGAGCACAGGTACACAATGGAGACGGCTTCCGTCAAATGCTTTGAATGATTACTGAACAAATACATAGCAGCAGAAATGCAAGAACAAATATAATATTCTTGAATTGAACAGTTAGTTCATCTACCTCTGGTATAGCTCTTGGTTAACATAGATGGGAAATGAAGAGTTTATAATGTTTCAGTCTGTATCTTCAAACAATGGTCAAAAGAAAAAAGGAAGATCAGTTTCTGACAATAGGCAGTTTTGCAGCACTTGAGGTTTTGAGCAGTTTTCAGTTAACTTTAGGTAAAGGAGCCTAACCAAAACACTGTCAGAGCATTTTGAAGAGTAATGACAGCACAAGAAGTAAGGCTGTCATAAGCTGATAAATGATTTAAGGCCAAAAAGCCAATATTGCAGTTTTGGGAGGTTTACTGAGTTCTGATAAAAGGCAAGACTGTATTTTGGAACAACTTTCCTAGAGTTGCTAAGGAACACTCAAAGTTTTAACTCTAGAGAAAGCAATTGAAATGTGCCAGGACTTGACAGAAAATCCATGATACTAAAAGTAATGATCCCTGAGAAAGGCATGTAAAATTCAGTTATAATGTACAGAACAGCCCCTGGAACTGTGTCAGCTTTGATAATCTATGCAAGATTGTTTGGAGAAAAGATATGAGAACAGAGATGGATCACATCATGTTGCAAGAATTTGTAGTGTGTATGACCTGTAGAAGAGGGATGACAATTACACTGTTGGCCCTGAGGAATTCTTCGCAGAAGCAACACTGTAGCAGAAGATGGATAATGCCTCGCCCAGATAGCAAAAGGGCAAATTAATTTTAAGTTGAGGGTGCAGGCGCTTGAGACAGTATGAAATAATGAGATTAGCACTGGAAGAAAAGCCATTGCCACCTGGAACATAAAGGGGTAGCAATTTTATCCCCAGTAAGAGCTTGAATATGTGAAGTAATGGAGGATAGAAGCCTACCTTTAAACATCCAAAAGATATTCAGTCATCTATTGGAGGAAATTTCCCCTCTGACTGTACAAGAAATGTAGGCTCCTAGGTTGAGGTACAGTGTAGGTGGTGTGATTACCCTGTAAATGCATGATTGGACATCATTGCCTATTTTTAGGGAAAAAGTATCTATGATAGGCTAACATATGTAATCCTCAAGCACTTTGAGTAGGAGGACACCAAGACAGATTTGGAAGAGGAGCTCTAAATCCTCTTGTGAACAAAGAAGTTTCTGTTAAACAAAATAGATGAGATATCGTGCAAATATACCAAGTTCATGATTCTGGGAAAGATTTGTAAAGGTAGCAATTATAAGTAGTGATATTTTGTTGATCTGAAAGCAAGTAGAAAAGTTTGTGTACTAGTCAGTTTTGGAACTGATTTCTACAAAATGCTTGTTGATCTCAGTAAACAAACAAAAACTGGGACTGTTTTGTGAACAGACGCTCAAATAATTAATTTGAGGGAAATTCCACCAGCTACCATGAGAAAAGTGGGTGTTGTAAATACCTTTTCTATAACATTGACAAGATTCTAGCAGCTGGCTTAAATACATGATTGTATGGGGCATGTTGGGGGTTAATTGAACATCTGCTAGTTTTAGTAAATAAAGAAAAGTATGTCAGGTTGCAGGTACTAATGTATTAGTCTGAGAAAAGAGCATATGGGGGAAACATAAGAGGCATGAGTATGCGAACCAAGTGGATTGTGAAATCTCTCTGGCAACACCGTCTAGAACTGGCGCTTCTAACCCAGGCACTGACTGAAGCAGAGCCACAGCAGCCATCTTGGCAAATAATGGGCTCAGTATTTCTTGCATCTGGGCTGTAACTTGAATGCCTCTGCAGGCCCTTGCAGATCTTCCCAATTCGCCATGCAAAAGAGGAGTCTCTTATTTAATCCTATCCCTATTTAGATTTTTAGAAAGAATCATTAGCAGGGCTTGCTGTAAGGTGTTTGTCTCATTAGTGTATTGCTTGAAAGGACTTTAAAAGCTGCAGTTTTACTCTATGTTAAGCTACGTTATGCAAATTCCCCATCTCACTCAGGGATTCAGAGTAAAACACAGATGCTGTTTTATTACTCTCAGCTCCCTTTGACTTTTGTTTTACTAGGCTTTTGGGCTCAACAGGCCCAAATGTAATTAAATACTTCCTTTGTGCTATTTGGAAAATCCTTCATTAGGAGTGCTAGCCTCCTTCAAAATTAATGCTGTGCATGCCAAATTAACCTGCACAGGGAGAAGAATATAAAAATCACCATGTAAAATGGTAAAGGAGTGAGAATTTTTCTGTTTCATAGCACTGTCTTGAGCCTAACACTTGTATAGCCGTGCACTTCTCTCAAACTCATCTGCTGGAAAACCAATGAGCTGGCTATTAGAAATCTAGAGTTCAAGGTTAGCCTGAGGTCTTCACTGATTTTAAAAGGAAAGTTAGAAAAATGTTCTAAGCAATCAACAGGCAACTAAAGGATTTGGAAAAGGTGAGGAAAATGTGCGTGCAAATGTTTTCATAACGCTAGCTACGAACAAGACAATATATGGTGACTTTAGCTGGCTGGCTTTGAGGCTCTCTTGACCCCAAAATGGGGAGTGTAGCTCAGGGATATGAACTTCTACAAATTAAAATTAGGTGTACCTGAATCTTCTCTATGACATAAACCCATTGTAATAAATTCTATTGGCTTATCAGTTAGTAGGATGCCTTTGAGTTGGGGTATTTGATTGCCACCTTACATAATTTTTAAGTTAACATGACCAGTACAGTACTCATGATAAGGTTCAACAGAACAGCTGTTACAACCAAGTCATCTGGGCTTCTTGAGTAATCAAAATCCTTCATTTGTGACCTCCCCTCATATAATAGATTTGGAGCTGTTCTCATAACTGTTTTGTGATAACTGGTAACGCAGTAGGCTCCTGGTGACTTGGTTATTGCCCCTCCTTCCTGCCTGTGTCTATGTGGGCTCTAGCCAATAGGTGGCTGGATGTTTGCATAGAGTAGCTGGCAAAGGAAAGCTAGTTCAAGACAAGGCCTGTTTCGAAATTCTTTGAAAAACCTGTAGAGATGCTTGACTTTTAAAATGTTGCTTACTCTTGTCTTTATAACAGATCCTTAAATACAGATTAACAAAGAACTATAGCTGATGTATTTAAGACATTCTCTGTCAAGACAGTAGGACTGTTCTTTAAGGGAAGATGATGTGTTGAGACTTGCTGTGCATGCCTGAAGAACCGTCTGTTCTGCCTCGTGTTTAGCGATGGTAAACTTTTAGGGCAAGTGAATTTACACAGACCGCGTAAGACCAAATTTCTTGTCTTGAATTAAAGAATGCTTTGGTTTTCAAAAGGCTGCCTGCTTACTGCACAGCATTGGTCAGAAGATCTTTAAGAGGTTGGTAGTTAGTTTACCTGTTTGGTAGGGGAGCTTAATAGACCAAAATACTTGGGTTACTCTATCTAAAGCTAGGAGAAATGCAGAATTCTGCTTGGCAATCATACTGATATGCCAGAAAGTGGTTGGGAGCAACCAGAGATACAAGTGTGACATCATCTTGCTAAAAGCTGTGAGTGTCTTTGAAAATCTTTGGAATGTAGTCGCATCTGATATTCTTTGGAAATTCTGCAAAGTTTTAAAACACCAAGATGATTTCTCTCTTTTATTTCCAGACAGGTCACTTCCAAATCCAGTGCAGGGACTTAGTATTATCTTCCTGCATTATTCTCATATGTAAACGTGAAAAGTTGATCATGTCAGTACGGAAATGTGCTATCACTGACAAATGTAGTCTGCAGAATTTCTGAAATCATTCTGGGGAGTTCTATTGTGGGCTTTGAGCTCGAATGTTTTGCCAACTCATATAGAAATGAAGGACATTCACCAATGATTCTGTGGGTGGCTTGGCTTATAGCATGTAAGTATGATGAAGCTATACAAGCAAAGGTAGCAAGAATGTTTCAGTTGAGATCTGCTATAGATGCCCAACTCACCTTAAAACTAGATTTACAACTATTTGGATAAGTTTAACTGAAATACAGGAAACTTGACTTGAGTAGATTTTCTTTCATGTACCAATGGAAATGCAAAGAGATAATTTTCCAGTGCAATTCAGCCTGAATTCAACCTGCTTTACAGCAATTGCAGGCTCTGGCAGCCGAACATAGCATGAGAACTTCATAAAAAATTGGATGAGTGGTTGTGTTCAACCTTCTTAAATAGGAAACACATGAAATGATTTGTATAAAGTAAAAGCCAGAGTGGAGATGTCAAAAAAGCTAGCAAATAAACCCCTCACACAAAGCCCTCCTATGAGCTTTTGCCCATAGTGTGCCATTCACATCTGATTGTGATGACAGGTTCTTCAGAACAATGGGAAGATATTCTGCAAAAAAGATTTCCAAATATTTTGGAAAATGTAAAAGAAGACACCCCCCAAAACCCCATAAAATTTCTGTTGGATAGCCTCCATCTTTAGGTTCATAAATTAAAAGATTTCAATATAAAATAAAAACTAATAAGCCTTGGTAAGATCAATATGAATTTTTCTTTTTGGATGAGTTTATGGTCAAATAGCAGGCGTTATAATATTGCTATGACAACACAGCACACTGAACTAATAGTTGTAAGAGTCTATTAAATGAAGAGCACTGAAAAGCTATTTGGGTGCTTGAGTGTTTGATCTGTTGTACAGACATTGCAAGACTGGTTACCCAAGATTATTTATTAGGGTGTTCAGGAATTTCTAACAAAACTAGTGACAGGACAACACTGATAAATTAAATTTTCTGTTAGAAGTATAAGGCTGCTCATACTAGAAAGCAGTAATTTTGAATTATTTATTATTCAGCTTTAAATGAACTGGAGTAACCCAAGACTTAGGTATTACAGCCAACTCGGTGAAAACATCTGTCTGATGTATAACAGAAATCATAATAGAAAAGAAAAAGGTTAGAATGGGTAAAAGCAAAGGATAAAAGATATATTATTATGCCATTTAAAACACAGGTAAAATTCTTACCATTTAAGTTCTAATTTTTTTCTCAGATATGGAGAATGTTGATGCAGAATGCTAATTCTGGAGTCCAACTCCAAGTTCAGTCTGAGCCCTTGGCTAGCACAGCTGCCCCAGCTGCCTCACGTAGAGCTGGCGTGTAAATGTCTCCAGCAGCTGCAATCACATCTTTGGAGTCCAGTCTGTGGAGGGTGTATAGATATTAACAGAGTGGAATTTGACTGGTTTTGGAAACTTTAAGATGCAAACTCTAATAGTACGCGTTTTTAAAATACTGCCAGCTAATGGTTATGAATCATACTTCCCTTGAGGCAGAAATCATTATTTGACTTCAGTGCATCAAACAAAGGCGGCTGTGTTTTAATCCTTTTGAACTGTCCTTGGTTTGATCCTTGATTGGGTTAAAATGCTGTATGAGAAAACAAGGAGGATAATTTAGTGTTGTCATCCATCTAAGTAATAATGATGCACTTTAATTTCTTGGCATCTAAATTCAAAGGCTTGTGAATGTCTGAAGAGAAATAAATAACTGAAATCAAACTTATGACAGAAACAAAAGGCATATTATATCCTATTGGTCTATGAGTTAACATAAGAGTACACAAAACCCTAATTTTTTTCATTTTGGGCAGGAGATTAAGGGAAATCTTCCTCTTGTGTTGTTTAGTGTCGGGCACATAGTCTAAGGAGATGATTAGATGTTTACCTGTTTTTCCTTCTGCAGTGACCACTTGCATGCTAGTCAAAGCTCTTGTCTCTATTTGTCTTAGGCAGAAGTTCTTCAGTTTGTGGTGTTTTGTATTGGGATGCCTGTAGATAATTCTACAAAAGTGGTATGGCCATCAGAGGCTGTGCAACCTTGCGCTGTGTTAGCAGACCTAGTAAGTAACTTGGCCTCCTTGGCTTCATAGCTTTGAAACAGAGGAACGCAGTATTTCGAGTGTTCATAAGACTGTAAGTAATTCCAAACTTGGAAAAGCTATAATTTTCTCAGAGCAGTGGAGGGTTGTCCACCTTTCTAAGCCTACAAGGTGGATGACAAGATCATGGTGCATGGTTTTGGCCTCCCCCCCCTCTACCCTCCATAGTATTCAGAGAGCTCAAGGAGTAGGTCCCAGGCAGGAGATGAAGTTATTTTGCTGGGCGCTCTCAGCTCCGTGGTGAGCAGGGGTGAGGCTGAGCGTGTAGTTAGGAACGAAGGCAACTTGACAATGTCTGGCTCAGCATCCCTACTGTGCGGGCTGGTGTGGGAGTCAGCTCTCTGAGTTACCCAGCAGGCCTGCTGGAGCCCATGCCCGGCCTAGCCCAGGAGCTGCTGGCTGGTCACTGCTCCTGCAAGACCAGCTGCCAGTTTGATTTCCAAATAGCATCTCTCTCGGGTTGTGCTGCAGCTCAGGGTCTGCACAAGCCAGGCGTGGAGGGGAGAGCTGTGCAGAGAAAAATCCACAGAGAACCAGTGAAAGTGACTGTCAGGGAGCAGAGTGGTGCCAAAAAGCTTACAAGGTTAAAACACCAGATAAATGTTTTGCTAACACTTTGATCAGTTTTTACCAGATGCTTCAGCCCCATAAAAGCCCATTTGCAAGACATAGAATCTTGGGGGGAAGAAATTGCAAAGTTTAATGGTGAGATTTGATGATTTTGTTCAACTCTGTTGGAATATTTTCTTTTGCATTATTTAAAATATTTACAATATGGGAAACAATTTGAAGCTCCTTCCCTAGGTGTGTGTGTTTGTTGTTGTTTTTTATTTCTTTTAAGTATTTGCACTACTCTAGAGGTGTCATTCTGCATCTTCTGAGATTAAACATGTGAAAGCATGAAGGGCTGGCACTGTGCTGCTCTTCAACACTAACTAGTTTCTTTTTCTTTTTGCTTACTTTGTTTTGATTTACTGTCAAATTCTAAAAATGTTAGTGAATGGTGCCCACACCTTTAAATAATAAAACCTGTAGATTTGTTTGCAGCTTCCCTAATCTGTTGTTAATAAACTTGAAAGAATACAGTCTTCTCTAATAAATACATCAAACTAATGGGTACCAAAGCAGTTCAGAAGAGTGTTTGTTGTTTGGTGTTTAGATTCCAGTCAAAATTAATCAACAATGGATGGGGCCTGCTGTATTTATTAGCAACACAAATCCCTGTGATTCAATGCCAGGTCCCTTTGACTCATTCCAGTGTATGCTGGCAGAGGTACAGGACTGATAAATACTTACATCCTTGTGACTGTGAAAGAAAGGGGGGGGAAAATACAGCCGAGAAAACAGACCTCACGGTTGGCATGAATTCCTTGAGAGCCATTTTGAATGTCTTTCTATACAGCTAGCTTATAAATGGGAAGTCATTGATTCAGGAACAGTAGAGGCTTTTTTCTTTGTGAAACCTTCAGCTTTGCAGATGGCTGGCTGCATAAGCTTGCATGTTTTTGTTCTCGCTTCCCCTCTAGCATGCTCTTTTTTCCCAACTTTAATTTTCATTCTCTTTTGCTTTTTATCAATTTTTTTTAAAAGAGCTTCAGTTCATCGAGAAACGTTGTTGTGGAAATGCCTCTTCCTGGAGCATCTGTAATGTTCTAAAACATCCCTTGTCAGAGAAATTAAAGGGAAGGTGTTTGAAACCTTGGTGTTTTAATTATTAAGTTGCAGTTGTGAATTAAAGGCAAATTATGGCTAATTTTGAGGAGAGTAGAACTGAGTTACTAGCATCAGAAATGTTTCTGTCAAATTATATGAAAAACTCTGCTGATTCTCTCTGAGCCACCTCCTAGAGAAACTGGAGAGACAGAAGTTCTGCGCAGGGTAGTTCTGTCTTGCAAAAATGGGCAAGGCTATTTTCACCACAGGCACCCAAACACTCTGATTTTGCTTCTGGAACCCTAAATTCTGAGTCTAGATGATGAGAAAGCCCCAATTCTAAACAGAAGTCCATTGAATTGCTTATGAGGATTACTTAGTGATAAACTGTGCCAGAAAACAAGTTGCAGCATGTTGTTCATGTATTGCAGGAATTTCAGTAATGTTATCTGAGAGTAGCAGTTGCACTTGATACGGGTAAATAAACCAGCCGCTTAAGTCACAGTATCTGCTTCAAATTCTTGTTTTTAACATGACACTTGCTGTTTTACAGCGCTGAGCCCAATTTTATTTTCCTAATGGACAAATGATACATGAAAGTTCAGGACATTTCCTGAGGAAGAAAGGACATGCAATAGAGGGGACTTCTGAAAAATTACTTGGACACAAAAAATTCAGTTATTAACTATGGAAGATACACTGATGCAAATAAAATTATGTGGCAGTATCTTAGTTCATATATGTCAACCTGATCACACTGACTTTGCTGCTATCCGCTGTTGCCAACTTCAAAGTTTGCAGTGGCTTGAGAATGTGGCCAAACTGCAAATTGTCTGATAGTTAAATTAAACAAAATGCCCCTTCATAAGGGACTTGGATGAACAGAATCTTGCAGTCATGGTGTGAGCATAAGAGATTTGCTTGAATAAGGACAGTCGGCTGAGGAGGCATGGTAGCATGTAGCTTCCAAAAGGAGAAAGCTGCAAGAAGAAGGATCAGTGTGCAGTTTGTTTCTATTACTGCTGCAACTTAACTTTTTGTGGTTTTTTTTAGTCTTTCAAGTGAAAGGATAATTCTTATTCCTGAAAGCCAAAGCTATATTTAGCTTTTTAAAGTCAATCCAAGTGCTGATGTCCTTGGAACAAATGCTTGGAGGTTTCAGGGGAACAGGAGTCACAAAAGAAGTGTTCTGTGTACAGAGGGAAATGGAGGGCACTGTTTTAGGGAAGAACAAAGATTGCAGGTAGAGGAAACAGATTCGCTTTTTCCAGAAGGCATTCTTGGAGTGAAAGAAGAACAAGTTTTTATTTCACAAGTTATGCTGCTGCTGTCAATTCAGAGTGGGTATGAAAAACTATGAAGACTATTTTAACAGAAAAGTTAACACTACCTCCTTTTAGGTCTAGTCCCTACTGTCATCATTGTCATATGTAAAGAAAAGCAGTGGTGGTTCTTTCTTGTGGATAGAAACAGTCTTTGGACACCAGTTGCAGAAATATTAGCCAACTTCTCCGATGGACTTTGTGTGTGACTTTCTCTCGGGCTAGTTCTCTGCCAATAACTGCTCCACATCAGAGGTTGCTCTTTTATTGAGGATTCGCTCTTCTTGTGAGAGAAGGCCTATACAGATAAGACCATAAGTTAGCTCTTGTTAATTAACAGCTTCATCTGGCCATGACGGTACTTTTTTTACTGTTTTACTGAGAATGATGCTGAACGCAATTTCTGTATACTTCACTGAGACTAAGACAAGTCTCAAGATTGGCCAGTTAATGTCCTCTAATGGTACCCATCTCTGTATCACTTAAGACCATTGAAAAGATGTAGAAATATAAAGAAAGTGAGTTAGCATCTCCTCATGGAAATCATTGAGGGAAGAGAAGGGTAGATCTCACAGAGCTTGGGTCTCCTGTAGGAATTGGCAGCATGACTCCTACTGACTTCAGAGCAAGCATGATCCTATGGCCACTAAGTGAGGTGCAGACAGACTTTCATAATGCATTACCCAAACTGCAGCAACAGACCTGTTAGCAGACTAACTGCTTGAATTTTTGCAAATTTTATCAGTGATTATCAGCATAGGGCTGCTGCCTTTTCTCCAGTCAAATAACAGCCTTAAGTGTATAGGAACTGAGTTAGAATGTACAGGAGTGCACTCTGCAAAACAAGAGCTGATGGAATAGGAATGAAATGGTTACGCAGATGTGACTGTGACAGAGTTTCCTGGAAAAATATAGTTTTTGGTTTCAGTATGAGCATAAGCCACTTAGGGACAAGGTCTATAATGTAGTCATGAATGTTATAGCTGGAACACCATGTTAACTTGAGTGTATGGCAAACTGACCAGTGTAACAAAACTTGAAAGTCTCTCCCTGTATTTTGGATCCTCTTGCTGTTTTTCTATTTGGGGTCTCTCCAAGATCTATTGATGAACAGATGTATCTATACAGTAGCACCTTTTCTTGCGTCTAAGTGAATCCATTCAGGCTGACTGAGCCTCATAAGAGCTGTGTCTTCAACTTAAGAGGCTTTGTAAGAAGTATGATATGTCTTCAACTTAAGAGGCTTTGTAAGAAGCGTGATCTGTAGAGTCCTTCTTCCTGGAAAGATTAGATCAGTGACTCCAGGACTAGATTTCAAAGAGTGCTAGGGATTATCCGAACAATTGTCCTGTTAACATACAGGCCCACACAAAGGTGAGATCCTTGAAACTAACACAAACCTGGTATAAATGAAACAAATCTTTCCACAGTAGCATGTTCTTGCAGAAACCTTGCTTTGGTGCTCGTATGTCCTTTACTCATCCTACTCTGTGTAAAAACCTATGTCATATTTCCAAAGCAGTTATAAATAGGACCATAAAATAGGAAAGAGTTGCAATGCTGAATTACAGCAAAGTGTGTGTGTGTGTCTCTGAAAATTTATTCCCACCTTCATCTCCTTAGTATTGAAAGAGAGAGAAGTGTTTGTCTAAATCTGTGCTGCAGACTATTTACACCTTGTATTTGAAGGCTTTTGAATATAAGAAGTGCTGAATTTGTCTGTATTTGACCTGAGGAAAATGTTTAATGAAAACAGCAGATGAAAGTTTGGTTCTAGTAAATCTTTTATGTTCCTGTGGGAGAAACTGGCATGCACAAATACCAAACTTGCAGTGAAGAACTATCCTAAAGTAGTCTCTTATTCTGTGTTCTGCCTTTAAATTATTAGTTATGTTAAAAACAAAACAAAACAAAAAATAATCCACATTTTTTCATTTGTTTTGCTGGTAACCTTCAAGGTGGAGATAAGGCAGAGAAAATAGCAATTACTTTGGTATATAAAATGTAAAAATAAAGTGGCTAATCTGAAATTATACCCAATACCCCTGTGATTAAAAATAATGCCACTTTTTTATTGCATTTTTATGGAAAAAAAACAGACTTTCTGCACAAATATTGAGTCTGCCTGTGAAGGTATTCAGTGGGTGGGATTACTCACAAAGGTAGTTCAGCACCTTGCATAATTGCTTGGGTATCATGTGGCATTTTCTAGTTTGAGAATATTTGTTTTACTGTTTCTCTCCATCTGTTACTGTTGTTTTAATTGGTGTTCTTTCAAGTATGGAATTAAAGCAATGTTTGGTGAATAAATAGGTCAGGATTGGAAGATTATTATTCAGAATGCAAGCTCTCTGAGTTACAATTCTCTTAATGTATTTCTTTTTCAAAACTGTTAAGCAAGTGCTCTAGGAGAATCGTTTTCATGTTATGTATTGTTCAGGAAATCTCCAGGGTGTTCTCAGGCTGAAATATCATCCGATCTTCATTTATAAGTTCCAAACTTTCAGTGGAATCAAGGTTACGGCTCCGCATCCTGTGATGTCACTGTCTCTTGATGTATCTTGGTGTACCTCTGTGCACAGAGGCAAAACACTCAAGGCAAATGTTTTAATTCAGTTTTGGCTAATATTTAGTAATAACTTTATAAAAGCTGTCTTTCCCACCACCATGCCTATGAGTAAAACTTGTTTGCTAAAATGATTGTGGAAAATGATTGTGCAAAGATCACTTTGTCTTTATTCTAAGAAGTTGCTCTCTTCCCCCTGTTCTCCCTTGCCCACTGGTGCTTCTATTTAGCTAACCTCTACAAAATAACCACATAGTTTCATTACTTACACAGCAGCTATAAGGCTTACGCTCCCAGACTGGGCAGTAGCAAGGCTGCCAGAATATTGAGCCAACAACTTTTTCCTCAGTACTTCCTACCATTAACAAGATTGGTTTGTGACTTACAAATACAGTTCAGATGTTCTTTACTTGTTTTCCATTTTAGGATCATTTAGGCAATTTTTGTTAGCAAATGCTTTGCCACTGCACCGAGCCGAGGGCATAGTTTTAAATCTAATCAGGTTTCTAGATCATTTAAGAGAGAGTGACAGTTTCTGCATCCTATTATTAACTGCTCTAGAATTTTCTACAATTTATTTACCCTTAAGACAAGAAGCTTCTCCATGGGACTCCCCTGGGTTAGGTCTCAGCGGTCTCTAAAATTAGTGCTTTCTGGGCCTGAGAAGCTTTTTACTGTCAATGAGAGGTTACTCTGTAATTACAGCTGCACTTCAGAAGCTCTTCATTGATATTAGCTATTTCTTATTTAAAAAAGTGTGTGTGTGGGGGAATCCCAAACGCCTTGATGTTTTGATTGAGATATTTCACAGGGGTGAGGATTTCATTCCAGATTTTCAAAAGGAAGGGGCTATGATCAAGATATCAGTACTGGAGAGAGTTAGCCCAGCTGGTAGTTGGGTTGAGTTCTCCTCTCTTAAACCCTGACAGATGTGGTGGTAGGAGTAAGCTTACTTACTGAATAATTAAGCTAAGTAACTTAGCAACTATTTTAACTGGATAGATCATTGAGAAAGCTGAGTACCTGCTGATGAAGAATTTGGAATAATACAGTATGCTACAGTTCTCTCAGAAAATTCCCTTTCATTGAAATGGAAATAGGTTGTGAAATTGTTTCCATTGATATGTTCTGAAGAAAAGAGGAAGGCTAATGTGCCTTTTTGATATGAGGAGACAAAATGTTGATATCCCTTCAGAATACTTTTGAAATATGGAACCTGTACTTTGTGGTGTTTAGGCAGTAGGAAAAAAAAAGACACTTTGGATATTTTGGGGAGAACTTTTTTGCCCCTAGAATTTCTTTTTATGGATGTTTCGTTCCTAATGAGAATGAAACTAAACTTTACGATCTTGTATGAAATGGAAATTTGTTACCTGGCAACTGTTTTTCTGAGTGCTTACTGTACTTTACTGAAGTGTAGGTGTAGATTAAAATTTAGAGATGTTCTGAGGGAATACAGTTGACCTTAGTACAAGGATTCAGAACATGGGGATTTAATGTTTTTAGCTGTCACATAGACAGAGTTCTGTATGGATCAGATGGCTTAATATTTTTCGCCCTCCTTTATTTGAGATGATAAATCCTCGTGCCACCAGTTTTCTTCCCTTCCCTCCTCCTTTGCAATTTGGCTGCATCTCCCCATACAAGAGTTGCTTTGGGCACTTGAAAGTGAAACAAAGTAAGAGTGGTGTCATGTGATTGCGAAGTGCCTTGGATCATTCACCTGAACTGTGGGAGATCCAGGTCTAACTTCTCCTGTCAGACTGGCACAGACTGTTACCCCATTTCTCCAGGCGCATGCACTCATTACCAGACTGCTCTTAATCTCTGGTGGTCTTTGACATTGCTTCAGTGGGAGACCATCAGTTGAAACAAAGCCTAGGACAGCTGATATATCATCCCTACATGATAATTCAAAATGAGAGCTAGAAAGCTTCTTGCCTCATTTTTGCTGTGTCTCGCCTTTATGAAGTGTAACAGTGTCAGCAAGATGGGCTGAAAATATCTATAGCCAGAAGTTTAGGATGCTCACCTTGTGATGAATAATTTGGTTTCCCTCAGGCAGTGAATGGAATGTAAATTTTGGAAACCCAAGTTTAAGTGAACAAAAGGAAAGGAAGGAATGACAACTGTTGAGTTAATCTAATCTTTTCTTTCCCCAAACAACTGAAAATAGTGGAATTCAAAAACAAGTTGGTCAGAAGGCTTTTTGACAGCATGTGTTATTTTTGCCATTCTGGTGAAAATGTGTATTCTCTGGGAGGAGGAGAAAAAAACAAAAAAACAAAAAAACCCTGAATAACTCCCCAACTTTATTCATGATTACCAAGCATGTTGGTTGCCTTCCCTATTGCTCTGCCCATTTTGGATTATTCTTTTTCTCCTGACTTCTTAATCTAATTCCAAGGAATATCTATATCTATCCTGGAAGGAACCCTAGGAACCTAGGAATTTAAAGGTGTGGAGAAACCATTATCTGAGCCAGATCCCTCAAGGACTTTGCATCAGTAGAACTGTACTTGCTTTTGCCAGTGGCAAGCTTCCCCTACTCCTTTTACCTTTGGAAATTGCAAACAACCTTAAATGTATTCTTGTCCTAATTTTATACATCATGTATTAAAGCAGGAATTTGCCAAGGTGAGCCAACATTAGCTATATTTACACAGGCATTTCACAGTGAAGAACTTCACATGTCACTAAGACTAGATGTTGAATTGTCTTTTCTAAATGTTTTTTATCTGAAGTATTTGCAGGGTGTGCATTAGCTACAGCCTTAGAAGCAAATAATTCAAGAAGCAGGGTGAATTCCTAAAATAGACTGTTAGGCTTTCATTGACATGGTGAGATGGTATAGTTTGAGCTAGAAGCATGTTAATTCTACTCCCCACGGATGCCACTGTAACCTTAGTAAGATTTGAGAAGCGTATAGTCTGGGCATCTGTGAGATGGGAGTAGAATTTCTACCAATTTCTTTTTCATACTCCATGTGCAAGATGCTGAGGAATGTCCTCTCCAAATAAAAATTAAGGTCATACAACACTTTTAAGGATAAAACTTTTATGCGAGTGTTATGTCTACACATGATTCAGAAGCTGACACACAGCAATATAACATCAAGCCTATGAACGGCAGAGGTCATTTTAATAGCTTTGAGCTATAAACTATTTAAAACAAAACAAAACAAAAAAATCCCACCACCAAACTCCGCACAGCACAGAGCTCTATTCCCTCTGTGTCTTGTCACAAACGTCTAACCCAAAGTCAAAGAGCAATGTTCTCTACATTCCTGATGCTTTTTCGGGCATTGTAGCAGCTGGAAGGCAGAAAATAGAATCCAGAATATAGGCTTGGGCAGGTAGATCAGAGTGTTTTAAAATCCATGTTGGAAGTTTGTTTGCTTAAAAATGCAAATATTAATGCTATTTTATATGTTCTGGGCATCCATGAATTCCTTACAGATCTCAAAGTCAATATCCCCAGGTCAGCTTAAGTTAAAGGAATACAATGTACCTAGCCTACCACTAGAAAAATCAGGCAATTTATAAGCTCAAAAAGGAGCAAATAACTATTATGTTAATAATGCTGGTCTAAGGTGTAGAAGTGCTATTTGGTGGCTAGATCAACAGAGGAGAAATACACCATCCTTAGTGCAAAAGTGTTTTGCGTTTCCCTTTGTTGGTTACTAACCACAAATGAACTAACAATACCTAATTTGGCTATCAAAATTAACTGTTTCTTTTTGGAGAGATAGTAGAATATTCCAAGATAAGGAAAGGCAGTGTCACTGCAAGTCAGAACTTCTGGAATCTTTTCCAATTTTTGCCAAGGACAATATAAGAACTTTTGCAATATCAGTTCAGAAAACAATTGAAGAAATTAATGGAGGAAAAAACGCTTTAAAGATACTGTTTCTGGGTTGAAGACCCTCATCTGCCACTCACTGGAGGCTGCAAAAGGATACCAGGGAAGTATATTTTTCCAGTTCTCATATTGTGCTATCAATATCTGTTCATTATCACTGTCATAGATGTGATGATATGCAAGATGGACCTTTGATTAGAACTGATATAACCTTTTTCAGTAGTTGTCTTCTTTGTTCGATATTTGCATTCCTAAGGAGATACCATTTAGGTCTCAAATCCGTGTTCATTTGCCACATAATAGCAGAAGTGCTTGAGTACTTCTGGTAAGTCTGTTTTTGCCGGTTTGTACTTGCACAGCCACCCAAATCTTGAGGGCCCTGAGCTATTAGGTCTCTACTAGAATGATTCTCAAAGTAGGTATTTTCCCTTTCCCCTCATCTCACCTAACCTGAAGTGTGCCAACTGAAATTAGCCCAAAAGAACTCTCCATAGGGCAAAGAGAAAGTAAGTTCAAGTATAATGACACTCAGAAATACAGGGACTTGAAGCTGTCAGAGCCTGTGTCAACATTTGTAGAGATGGTGATGTGATGTTCTGGCTCCTCTTTGTGATATATGGCTCCTTGGTGTTGCCAAGGGGAGCTAAGCCTGTTCTTTGCTTTACCTCTGGTCATTTCTTTGGCTAGTGCTCAAGCATTGTAAAATGACAATTGTAAAACTGGTCATAGTGCTTAACTGGTTAGAGACAGAAGCAGAAAGAAGTCACTTTCAAATAAACTGTTAGTATTGTGCCCTGCTGTGAATCTTCTGAAGCAGGGGCTGGAGAGATTGAATACCAAGCAATGCTCCAGGCCACAGATCCTGACTGTCTTGTGTGTCCTGCTAGGAGCATGTGTAGACTGAAATAATGCTTAGGGCTGGACATTTACACTATATGCCTTGTAGGAGAATTCATTTTGGACTAGGTTAAGTCTGGATTGAATGTCTGTTATCAGCTGGGTTGTGTTAGGTGTGTTCCTGGAATTCATCTTCCAGTTTAGTTTCATCTTACTTGAATCAACTTCATGCACTTTAGACTAACTCTAGTCAGGTCTCATGAGCTAAATGTTTTTTAGCAACTGAAGTATATTAGGTGCATACTTGGAGCACATCTGTCGTCTTAGCTTGAACTGAATGGAGCCAGGCTGCATGCTGTGAGATGGCCTTGCTCTAAACCAAAGAGCAGTAAGTGGGGAAGACAGAGATTCACTTCAAAAGCCCACTTCTGATTCTGAAACACTAAAATGCTCTTTCCTGGTTTAGCTGAAGACGACTGAACACGTTCAACTTTTCATTCCAGTGCAGTAGCTGGAAAATAGTAGCTTGCAGGCCCCTTCCTTGCAAAAGGGAGAAACTTGCAGTAGCTGTCACAGTCATGCCCCTCAGGAAATGTGAATAATAAGAGTGTGAAAGAGAAGGAAAAAGGAGTAAGGGAAAGCAAGAGAGAAATCATATCAGAAGCTAGCTGGAGGTATGATGTCTATGCTTCTGTGTGATGTCCTAAATTTAGCCACTGAACAGATGCAGCATGTGTAGCAGTTCAGCCATGTGGCCTTGTCAGCTTTCCAAGAAGGACTGCAGATAATAGGAGTCCAGTGCTGAAGGCAAGTCAGTCCTTAATGTTTCTAGTAAAATGGCTGATGAGTTTGCCATTAGTACTGGCCAAAGTGTGATGATTTTAACATAGCTATGTGTTCACAGGTGACTAAAGTGAATCACTAGATTATTTTCATGCCAGCTATCAAAGAGCCAACAGATGACCATAACTTCTGATCTCTGTTAAGTTAGCTGTTACCAGGAGCAAGAAGGTGAGAAAAAACTCGAGTAGAATTGTCATTTTTTCCCATCATTTCCCTTTTTCTACCCCTCAGGCTCTGTGTGTCATTTTTTTTCAATGTTTATTTGGTCACTGTATGCAACTCTTTCCTTACTTACATTCTCTAAAGTACTTCCTTTGGAAAAAAATGAAGCAAAGAAGCCCCAGCATGGAAGTCCCCAGTAGCACCTATTTGCAAATGCCTCTTGGCCAAAAGCCAAACTTTAGCAGCTTGTTTTAAGTGCAGAACGCTGTTCCCCCCACCACCTCAATTGCACTGGAAATAAACATGAAGAGGAAAAAGGTGATTTGACTGGTAACATCTTCTGAATGGGCCAACCCTGTGATACATTGGAGTTAGAGTGGGAGGGGACTCTGATGTTAGTTTAGTGATTAAATTGCAGGAAGGAAGATCATGCAGTAGCTAAGTGAAGAGAGAAGGAAAATATCTTCAGGGAGGTCACCCACATCTCACCCAGGTCTTAGCTACATTTCAAATGCCATTTGGAGAGGTGCCCTTTGTTACATACAGTTGGTACAAAACTTCCTCATTAAATAATTTAGAAAATGTGGTAAGGTATTCTTCTTTTTTTATTGTGGTGTTTTAATTTTCTTTTAAGCAAACATAAAAGCTTCCTTTATTTATTTATTTATTTATTTTGTTCAGTATTTGTGAAAGGAAGTCTTGGGTTCCAACTATATATGAGTTTGTGGAAATAGCCCTTTTTGTGTTTTTAGGTCTGTAGTTAACAAAAACACCAGTTGCAACCACTAATTTCACTTATTTTCTCCCTAGAGCTAGGTTACAGATCATTCTTTCTCTATTTAGAAAGGAGGGGAAAAAAAGGGGGGGGGGTAAATAAAGCAACAGCACGAACAGACATAGGCATTTGACCAGCTCAGTTTTTGGATGTCCTGCTACCCAGTGGAATGCACAGGTCCAAGTTAGGTATCCAGGCTTCTCATCTCCCCAAGGATGGGATCTGGGTGGATCCAGCCACCATGAAAAATGTCTTGGTGACTAAACAAGATAGTAAGAGATGCCTAGGACAAAGATACAGGGTTATGCCAGAGGGAGAGAGCAAGGGAAAGTACCATCACCATCTTTTAGTTAAGGTATTCGTGTGGTATTAGGGGGATCCATTGACTATTGGGGTATTTATTCAAAGTAGAGTAATAATAGAAAAAGAGATGGATCTTAGAACTAGGGACCTGGGTTCAAGTCCTGGCTTGGAATTGAACAGAATGAAGATGTAGAATCAAGCTTTTGTCACTGCTGTGGATAACCAGCCCACTTGCCTTGTATTTAACTCGCAACTTGGGCAATGCAATATACTCTTCATCTTTTTCTAGACTGTCATATGTTAGCAGAGGTAAAGCATACATGCATTTGGTCCTGCAACTGCTGGACTTCCCCTGAGACATTGGATTGATTGGGAAAGAGGAGGATTCAAAAAGCTTCTTTTTGAAAGAAAAAAGCCCCTGGTTGTGCCAGGGAATCTAGTAGTAGGAGAAACATGCTATCAAGTCTTCCAGTGAAGAAGATAACCCATCTACAAAAACCAAGCTTGATGGGAGAACATTATTGTGTAGGAGGGAAGAGCCATATCTATAGCAAGGGACCGATGCAAAATATGTTGGGTAAGTGTTGGACTGAGCTACTCTGGCAAAGTGAATCTTTGCAATTAGTTATGTTTGTGTGCACCTTCAGACTGTTCATCTGGAAAGAGTCATGAAAGAGAGGTATGAGTCAAGGGTGGAACTAACTAATGCATATTTCCATACACAAATGGAGAAGATTTTTTTTTTCTTAACAGTGGGAGGAAAGGAATACAAGCCTGGAGGTAAAAATGTATCTGACTCATGATGAAGAAGTCATACATCAGTTTGATAGATTCTGTCACATTCCCTTTGTGAGTATTCAGTGCTTTCAGTACAAATCATGTATGACCTACCCACAGCTTCTTTCATGTCCAAAAACGCTTCTGTATGACACATATTGGAACAACAGAAGGACTTCAAAATTAAAATAAGGCTGCTGTGGTACCTTTTGGTCATAAAGATAGAGCTGTTTCCAGAATATTTTGAATGGCAAAATAAAAGTCAAGCTTTTGCTACTGCTGTAAATGTTCTAACACTTAAGTATATATTTTTCTCTTTTGAATCACATGAATTTCAAAACATGCATGCATCTAAACCACTTCAAGGTTACATAAATCATGATTTTCAGTGGCAGTACTTATGGCTTTCCGAGGATGATGACTTGAAAATAAATCCTTATTTTACCAAACATCGAAGCTTGAAATATGTGCATCTTTCCATGGTAATATCAAATATTTTAGTTCCCTGATTCATTTTCCCCCCATATGATCCTTGCCTTTTGGCTTTTTACATGTTAGAATCAGTGGAAATAGACAAGTCAGATTTTCTTTTCCATATGTCATGTATTGCTAGAAGTTGTGTTTGGATTTCTAATTGTGTAGTAACATGTAACTATATAATAACAGATCCTAGCTGAATATTTTAATTTCTTAATCCTGATACAAGTTTTTCCATTGGCATTCTGCTTGGCTATAAGTTCCTACCTCTGCTCCAGACAAAAGAAAATGAATGCCCCCTATGCCAGATCATTTAGATGATGAAAGATACAGAGTTCTAGAGTATTATTAGTTTACTGATCTTGTATTTTGAACTGAGAGAGGTATAGCAACTCAAAGCCTATAACAGCACCCATACACTCTACTGAGACCTGCTGGCTCTGATTGAATGAGTTATTCCATTTATTAGGACTATGTCAGTTTGTGTTGCAAGATCAGGAGATTATAGTCTTTTTTTTTTCTTTTTTTTTTTTTTCTTTTTGAGGAGGGAGAGGAGGCCTTTTGTTATGAGGGTGCTAAGCAGTAAGGGAATTGCGGGCTTCGGCAACAGCTGGAGCATGAGATGTGGCAGTCAACTCTACAAGCCTGCTGAGGAGGGAATATAACTAAACAAAAACTGCTAGATTTAACTGAATAAGGAAATGTTTAACTTCCAGATATTTAAACCCTGATCCCTCTGATGAAAAGTCTTATGCTTCTGTGTTTGGAATGGATGGGCAAGCAATATGCTGTGTCTGCCTGGCTGCTTGCATGCCTCTCCGACATTCCCAAGATACATCCCTCTGCTACTGCATGTGAGTGTGGGAGAAGCAGTAGTTACGCTTCTGCTTCTTTCTGAAGGGTGTACTAACAGTGATTTCCTATGAATGACTGGGTGCATAGTGGATGCCAGGGCTATGTTTTTCATTTTTTAAGTTGAATAGTATCAGTGTTAGGTATTGCTGAGGTAAAATCAAAAATATCTGTGATGAATCCACAAGTCCTGGGGCCTGCTTCGTAATTAAAGTGTCTCTGTAAGCCAGTTAAGCTCTCTAGAGCAGCAACCAGCCAGGCAGCAATCTGTCCTCTGTCCAGGGAGGAATTCCCCCATCATGGAAAATCCCTGCACGTGGTGAAAGGCTGCCTCTGCCAGATTTAAGAGATCTGTGCAAAAACTGTCGGCATGGGAAACGTTACGGAGTGGTTAGGCTAAGAGACGTTCTCTCTCATAACATGAGCTGGTGATGGCATAGCAGGACTGTTTCTATAATAACTCTAAACCAGAACTTCAGAAAGACCTGATAGCAGAGGTGCTTTTGCCACACCTGGCTTTCTTGATGCACACATGAACTCCCTTCTAAATGCCTCCTTGTGAGGACCTCTCTTCCTTGCACCAGCCTCCACCTCCCTTTGATCCTGGCCATGGTCTCCTGTCTCAGAGGAAGGGAGACTTTGTGTCTCTCTGATGCTACACGCTAGTTCTTTTAACTGTTTTCTTGGATCTCCAGCTAAGGCTTGCGCACTTTCCAACTACAGACTGTCTTTTGGTTATCTGGTGACAGTCAATTGTCATTGCTTTCTTTATGTGGTTATCGAAAGGTTGTATCCACATTATCCATTCTTCAGAACAACTTGAGGTGCTTTGCTCCTTTGGAGCAGAGTCATTCCCTGTACTGTCTCTGCACTGGTTGTTCCCGTGTCGAGTAGAGCACGTTGCCCTGTGGTGGAATGGTTGTACCGTCTACCATCCATCTGGATTTTGTCCAGCTTCTCAGAGGCTGTGATGGAATGGCCCAAAAAAGCCAGGTGGGATTTCCTCCTGCTCCCTCGTCGGTGGCCCCACCTCTTTAAAGTCATCTCTGTGACTTTAGGTATCCTCACAGCTGCATAAGATTTAGCTCTAATTTTAGCCTGATGTACTGTTCTGCTAGAATGCTGCATAAGGCCTGTGGTGACTGTTTGTTTTCTCCCCTCTTATTTTGAGGGAATTCTGGCACTATATTGCTGTACTTGCAATATATATGCAATAAGCATACATGATCTGCACTATTACTTTACCAATAATGGGCAGTGCTGCCATATATCATTGTTCTGCTCTGTGGGATTTTGAAAGATCCAATCGCAAAATACATCACGCTCCTCAGCAAACACCTAGTGCAGAGACTTTCTATGCGTCTTGAGTTTGTTAGCAGTGATGAAAAAGGTGAAAGTCTTCTAGGCTTGGTACATTCAATTCTACACTATTTAAAGGCTCACATTTCATAGCATCTCAGAATTCTTTTTCTTTCTCTCCAAGAAAAGCAAGTATCAAAGGAAGATGGCTGTCCTATGGACATCCAGGCAGTAGGAGGGCTTTGAGAGTTTGGGGAGCTGGATTTCCTCTGGAGGACATACAGACTATTATATTTGCAAGTAAATTTGCCTATCCCCAATCTGAGTGAATGTATTGTTTGAGTCATTTCTTATTAAAATCAAACTCGCTAAGGGTTGGGGAAATTACTGAAAAGAAAGGAGGTTCTAGTTGTTCCTTGACTGCATGCTGGAAAGTTATCTGCTTATCTAGCTAAATCTGAAAGATATTGAAAAGATCCCAATACGATACAAATTATCATCTCACAATAGTAGCAGCAGTAAAGATGAGATTTTTTTTTGGATTACAACTTTGTGGAAAGCCACTTGTGCTCCAAAACACGTTTTTGTGCTCCAGAACTTGTGCTCCAGGATGTCTTAGATTATTTTGGAAATTTCATTCACGTGATCTTCTTTCTTTTTTTTTCTTTTTTTTTTTTTTAAATCTGCTATAGTTTCCTTATACTAAAAACACATCAGGTCTTGAGAAAACATTTGCTCAGTATGTGCATGCAGTTATTTCTTATTACCACTGTTTCACATTTTATTTTGGTATGAAGCTGGCAGTATCAGCTGCTGTAATTGTACAACAACAAGAACAACAACAAAAGGTTTTATAGTGAGATGATGCAGTTTGAAGGCTCAAGGACTCTCTCTTCAACAGAAAGTTGAAGTCCCCAAAGTTAGGCAGCTTGATCTGAGGAAAGGGTTGACTATGTGAATTTGTCTTGGATGATTTTATAATGCACCTTTGTGAGCAAAGCAGTGACATTGCAGATGTCTTCTTGGCAGGACATTGTCCCCAAAACTGTGCAGCCATCCACGAGATTGGTGCCACATTAAATCATTTCTTCATTTTGCTTAACAAATATAAAGCCTCAGCAATCCTTGCCTGTTGTGAATTAACCTTCTTGATTAGCATGTAAGAGAGCCATGTGAATTGAAGTCCAGCTTTGTGTCAGATTGAGGAATTCAGCATGCCATAAACCCCCAGAACTGTGATCCTTGTGGGACTGGGCTCCAGCCAGTCAAACATCCTATCAATCAGGAGGACCCCTGCACACCATGGCATTAACCTTTACAATTCAGACTAGTGTGGGACTCTGCTGTACTCAATCCATCAGTCAAGTCTGTCCGCACAGTTCCTCCACAGGGGATACATCAACCTTTATAATGCTGGTCATTGACAAGCTGAATTGTGATCAATCAATCAGTCTCCTATCAGGCTGCACAGGGGCTGCAAGATAACACAAGCCAGACTGTCCCACCAAAAAAATAAAAAGGAAGTAAAATAATGTACAAAAAAATCCTCTTTACATATCACCCCCAATGATGTCCTCCCCCTCTTTTCTATCAATTATTTTACTCTGCTTTTTTTCCTAAACCCAAATCTGATGAATGTTTTTAATTATGCTTTTTTTCATTAAGGGGTGTATGTTTGTGTGTGTGTGATTACAATTACCTAATCGTTTGGCACAAAGACCTGTCTCTGATCAGGCCCAGGCTTAGAATAACAAAAGTATGGCAGGTCAGGATGGAAGAAGGTGGACTGGCAGATCAAATATGTTTACATCATCCCTGGCTCTATCTTGGTTCATCAGTAGGTTTGGCCCTATTTACTGTTTCTTTATAGCTAATGGTGAAGTATATTGTATAAAACAAGAATGATTTACAGGCTAATGATTGGTAGGAAGAGCTAGTAGTGAATGAAACTAAATTAAAAAGAGGGAGATAATGTGTGGTGTGCCCCATACGTGGGCAGAGGACATGGAAATAGTTGGGCATTTATATAGCTTTTAATTTCTACTAAAAAAATAGGGTTTTTTTTAAATTTTTTCTGTGGAGTCTTGCTTCTTTTATATGTATGCTTTCAGGGTGGGTTTTTGAGGAGAGGGAAACTTTTGCAACAGGGAAAATACTGTAATTATACAGTGAAGCGATCTGTTTTTCACAGTTCTAAAGTATTTTTGTAAAATTCTAAGAAAAGCCGTCTCCTGACTCCTCTAGGAGTAATAGTCTGTTCCATAGTGTGCAATAATAACTTCTCCTTTCTATCAAGGGGACCACAAGTTTGCTGCTGCCCTGGGCAGGTATGTTTTGAATTGGCTGTAGAAAAATTAATAAAATTCAACACAATTGAGACACTTGTATGCTTTCAATACATGAACCTGCTTCTCTGCAGTTTAACAAGTGTTGGGAACTTGTGGTAGCATGAGTTCTGACTTAGTTGTGCTGTTGTAACATTCAAATTATGGGATTTGTGCAGAGAAGAGCAGTTGGAGTAGCTCAGGTTCTTGATTCAAATGTGCTGTTTTCTAGGGCATGGCTAAGGTACCATTAGTAGCTGTGTTTTCATAACCTTTTAGAAGCAATGCTCCTTTAGCAGTACCCTGTGGAGCCCAAATGCTGTTAGCTGACTGCAATTAGGAAAAGTAAGTGCCTACAGATTTGGGGAAACAGAGGGATTTGGAACAGCACCAAAACTTGCTGCTTATCCCTCACCCCATATTAACATGAATGAGGCAGCTATTTGGAAGAGGAGGTGCTTTGGGGTACTGCTCCCCTTGTTGTCCCGATCAGGTCTGGAGCGGGCTGAGACACATTCCCAGCCTTGACCGAAAGTTTTCCTTCCTGCAGAAACTGCCGCATAGGACAAGTGCCTAAATTTCATCTTTATGTGAGATTGAGATGTGTTTGGGGTGTGCCCTGAAGCTGGGAAGTCAGAGTTAGCTGAGATGTGGCCACGATAGTGGTAGGAATGAGCTCCGGGCAGCGGAGGGGAGCTCTGCTCTGTCTCTGCCTTTAGAGCCCTGGTGACCTTGGCCAAACGGCACCCTTTTTCCCTGCTACCATTTCTTCTTGGAGATTATGGGATCTCTTTTATACCTGACTTTGAGGTCTGCTAGCAAAAGGTAACAGAAAAGAATCAGGTAAATTTTTTTGCAAAAGCTTAGAGAAGCAATTTTTGTAGTAAGTTTGTATAAGGCTACTATTGCTTCCTTATTTTTATAGGAGGAGATTCAGTATCCTACTTTGCTGGAGGAAATGCACTGGAATTTTTCACCTTTTGGGAAGAGATGAGAGTAGGGAATGGCTTGTGAGCCCAGTCCTACAAATACTTAAATACAGAAGAGAAAATCTGCAGATTTATATATGTGCATCTTACTTGGCGGGGGCGGAAATCTCTGAAATCTCTGTGCCAGGGAAGCAGGTAGTGCTAATAAAAAAAAGGCAGGCAGTTTTGTGTGAGGCCTGGGGCATTCTGAGTAAAGGACTCAGTGGATTTCCAGATCTCATCATGATAAGGAAGAGGAGTCATTGCTCAGGCCACAGGGAGGAAACTAAACTAGAGAAGAAGAAGAATTAAACCTTAACTTACCCACCAAAAACTTCTTATATAAAACACATACCTCTGAATCAGTGTGGAACAATTTCCAGAAAAAATGGAGTTGTACTGGATTCGCTAGCTCTTTTTTCCCCATCTGTATTCTGCCAAAAATGCTATTTTGCTTTAATTTTATTTTTCTGTGTTGTTTTTTGTGATCTTAAAGCATTGCTTGAGCACAGATGTAAAACATCAGTATAGTACTGCAAGGCGTGGACCACACAGACATGCAGTTCCTTTCAAAATGCAAACCAGAGGAAACAGTCTGCTTTTAAAATTAAACTTCCTCATTAATTTCATTAAAAATGTGTGCAGCTTCTACAGAATGGCAAAGGGTGACTTAAAACATGGCATTATCCCTTGAAAACTCGCAGGAGGTGAATGTGGTCTGAAAAAAAGAAATCTGAAAGAAAGGTTGGGAAAGGGAAGCGGATCTCCTGCAGTGGTTGCCATTTTTCTACTTCTGTCTGCTTTGCTGTGCTCTGTAGACACACAATAATAACCCCAGTGGGCCTGGGGATCAAATGACGTGTTGCTGAAGGATTAAGAGCAATTCTATCCTCTTGGCATGGGCTTTGGAATTTTCATTAAAATGACCTTGGGTGTGGTGAGAAAGGAATTTGGGCTGAATTGATCAAGAGCTAAACATCCTACCTGGGAAACGACAAAAGGGCCTCTGCAAAACTCGCCTGCCTCCCTGGGCCCCAAGCAGAGCTGTCATGCTTTTTCCCCTCCAAGCAGTTGTTCGTGGATTAGCTTGGAGAGATGCAGAGGTCAGAATTAAAGGCATCTTTCCGGGGGATGGAGGGGGAGGAACAGGCAAGAAAGCTTGGTTCCTGGAATTGCTTAAAAACAAATACTTAGAAACAAATGCGTATTTGCTAGAGAGCAGAACTGAGTTTAATTAACAAGGGAGCATTGTGCATAAGTGCCACAGCAGTAGAAAATGAAAAATTATGGTTAGATTGTGCAACCCTGTCATCTTCATTCACATAAATGGCCCTTACTCAGTCTGCTGAGTTTCTTGTGTATGCGCTTGCTCAAGTGAAGGTTTTTAGTCCTGGTCTAGGAGACCTAGTGAATGTCTCCTCATAGTTGGACCATATGTACTCAGGCAGGCAACATTTTACTCTTGCGCCTTACAGTAGCACTTTTCAGTTCACAGTGGCTTAAACCCTAGTTGCTTTCTAGGAAGCAATTCAGTCAAAACAAGAATGCAGCTACCAATGAAGTATGCAATAACATCTTCAATTGGTAACAACACTCCAGAAAAAAATGGGCTTATCAGAATGAAAAGGAAGCTTGGTGTTGCCAGCACCAGAGCAAGAACATTAGTGAGCAGAATGCAAATGCCTGTGCTTGAATTTATAGGACATTTGGTTGAAAGGTCCCATGCTTGTATATATAGTCTTGACAAATTTCATCATCTTTTGGTGAAAAGTCCCTTTGTACCTTGCATGTAGGGCAAATTAAAAGAAATGGTGGGAGCAGGTGTCATTCATTCAGGGCCAGTCCATTGCCTCTGTCCTCATTCCACTTCTGTGTCACTGTCTCACTTGAGCATCCTGTAGGCTGTGCATCTCAAGCTGTTAGGAAACTCTCTAGGCAGGATCTTTAATGCACAAATGTAGCTACTCCATCTAAGAAAACTAATTAAAATGATTCCTGTCAACCCTCCTGCCCCCATGGGATTGTATTAGACAGCCAGGGAAGACATATCATGTGATAACTGTGAATAATCACAATCACACTGTTGAAATAACCCTCTGTTCTTCTTTGTTTCTCCATCTCCTCCAAGTGCATTGCTATAAAATCTCAGCCTCCAAAGTTTGCTTATTCGTGCTGCAAAAACATGAAGGTACCCTGTCAGAATTGGAGATGGCCATGGAAAGGCATTGTCTCTGCTCTAAAAGCTTACAAACTGCCACGGATGAAGGTGGGTCCTATAAAAATAGCTGAGACTTTGCATGGGTTAACAGTGGATACAATATGACTGCTCTGAATTATTTGAAAAGTATTTATTTCTTAGAGCTAGTAAACATTAGCTATCTGCACTGGGTACTTCTGGTCAGGACTTTGGTGAATCAGGTAGCTGTGTGTCAGCTGCTGAAGGACTGCCTGATGCAGATAACTGTCTGGGGACTAGAGGCCATGTAAGGAGGTGGTAACCCCGATGGCAAGTTTAGTGGAATTTGCCTTCAGAGAATCTGGAGAGAAGCATGCAAGTGGATGAAGTCGGGACAGCAGGGATCAGGAATGCCTACAAAACACCAGGCAAAGAAATGAATGGATGCTGTATGCTTACAGGGTCTGGCAGCCCAATAGCAGTAATGAAATTGAGAATTAGAGATTGGGAGTGGGGGGGAAGAATTAGCAAAAAAGGCTGCTGTGACAAGTGCTGGCTCAGTTTCAGAGTCAGTAATGTTGGCCTGGAGTGTCAAGTGTGAAAATAGGCCCAGATGTTGACCTGGAGGCTTTTCTCATGATACGGATCGAAGCGATGAAAGGAAGAAAGTGGTGAAACCCACTGACTGAGTAAAGGGCTGTTGAGTCTCCTCCCTGAACAGAGTAGCCAGGTAGTGAGGGCTTAACACTGTAGCAGATTATCTCGGTGAAAACAGTTGTTCTGGAATACTTTGACATAACAAAGGATGTCAAGAAGAAAGAACTGAAATATATATATCTGTAATTCACTTTTGTTGCCTGGTTTCATCTGGTTGTCTTGAATTCTGGTTTAAGAGGTTTGTTTTGGGCTGGAGGTAATTTTGGAGATTCTGACTTGTTCTGATAGACTTCAAGGATTTCTTGATGTTCAAAGATGTTAATCAGGAGCTGATAGACAGGAGAGCCTGAGCTGTCATGGGTGTATGTGTGCCCAGCCTGTGCCCTGACAATCCTGACTGGACTTCTCAGACTGACCCCAGACCTGACCCATCCCCTTATCTTGTTGGATGGGCACTGGGCCATGGGTGGATCCTGTCACTGTCACCACCATGGCCCTGCTTGGTTCCCAGCTTGTCTAGCCCAGATCCCACTGCTCCCAGACAGCTGGCCTGGACAGGGAGCAGGGTCCCAGGCACTTGGCTTAAATGCAGCTCCTGGTACCATGGGCAGAGAGGGTGTATGGCTGGGAGTCCTAGGTGAGGTAGGTCAGGGCAAATTAGGCCTTTCAGTGCCCTCAGAGCCCTGACAGCTTCAATGCTGTACAGGAGAACAGGGTCCTGCAGATCCTCTGACTTCTTTAGAAGAGTGGAGCAGGGGGTGAGGCAATTAGATGAGCAGCTGGCTTGTTGTGAGATATTGCACAGGATAGCTTCTCTTTTGGGAAAATTGATATCTCCTCTTTTGGTGATGCCATCTGGCGAAGAGTCATTAAGTTGGCTTGTGGTGTCCTAAGCTTTGGGCCATAGTTACTTGCAGTTTGCCAAGGCAGGAGGAGACTATTGCTTTGTGCTGTGAGTGCAGACTTGTCAGCCCTGGTGGACTGTTAAGGGCCTACTAGTCCTCCTGGCTTTGATAGCCTCCCTTTAGAAATGGTCAGTGTAGGCCTGGCCAAATGCTGTTCCCCAAGAGAAACCACAGCCCAGGGATGGACTTCCCCTGACCAGAGGAAAGGCTGAGCCTCTTGAAGCAGGCGCTGTGTGGCAGACCACCCAGATTTTGCAAACCAGAAGCTGATTGAGTGCAAAGCTCTGTCATGTCCCTAGAGGGTGCCCTGAGCGGGGAATGCCATGATAGCAACAAAAGATTATCTGTTCTGGGTCTCTCCTTCCTCAGCCTGTAGAAACACAATCCATTATTTCAGACTGAAAGAGTTTATTTCAGCCTGATTACATTACAAGAAGATCCTGGAGTGAGTTCATGCAAGAGCAGCAGAAACCTGTCACATTTAAGAAACAGTTTGTTAGTATGACTAGCCTGTTCCCCTCAGCTCGGTACCTGGAGGCAGAAGGTACAAGGGGTAATGGGGGAGGCCTGGAAAATATTAATCAAAGATGTAATCTCCTGCAAAGACGTGTAGGCCCTGCTGCTGAAGATTGTTATTCTAGACACCTCATTCTGATCTCTTGCCTCTGTCTTACATGGCTCTGAAAGTAAGAGAGGAATGTAAGTGGGATCAGCTCAATGAGTGGCTTTCATGAAAGTAAGTTAAGAGTGATTTTCCTCTCTTGAAAGACCCATGTAAACTGCATGGCTTTCCCTTGAATTTGTGGAGGTCACTCTGCAGTAGCTTGATGGAGCACAGGTTATTGGAGCTGAGAATGGTAGGACCTCTTCTGAACCATCCTGTACCCACAGGTAGTTTGGTACAAGTTAATGAATGAAGTTTTGCTGTTTGTCTTTCTGCATGGCTGATCTCTGCCTCCCTCCCCTCCCATTTTAGGACTCTCAGATACTGAGCATTGTCAAGATCCTTGAAAGTATTTTTAGTAATTTTTTTTAGAGGACCCCTCCTGTTCACCTATTATAGGAGGAGTCAATGGAGCTAGACAGCTGAATCTTTCCTTCCAGAAATGGATCTAAGGTGTCCAAAAGCAAAGGGAACAGCTTTGTTCGTGCTTGGGCTGCATGCCTGCTGTGCTTTATGAGAGTGAAAGACAATCAGAAACTCTGAAATATCTGTCATTTGCATTGAGTGAAGAAAGCTGTGTGATGCTTTATAAAGCCAATCTGTCAACATTCACACTTGATTAGTTTTTGTCTGAGGCATGCAAGTCAGTATTCTTATTTTCATTTTCAGGAAATGGGGATTTGAAGCAGAGAGGTTAATCTCTTATATTAGCCAAGTCATATTACCACTGGCCAAAGTGTTCAATAGATTTTGCTTTGCACACTGTCACTATGCATAGCTAAAAGCATTGGTATGCACTGCTTCTGCCTGCCTACTATGGGTTATCTTGGGTGACCCATTGATAAGGTCCAGTGGTGACGCTGTTGTGACAATGAAATTGCCAGGGCAGGGGTCTGTAGCTTAGCTGCGAGTCTTAAGCCTCTATTAACGTGCCAAGGCCTAGGTTTCCTTAGCTGACAAAGATGTTCATCGTGGCCAGGGACTATAGCAGTGCAGGCTAGCTGCACAGTTTGGCAACCCTTCATTGTCAGGGAGACCCGGTTCCTCCAGAACCATGTTGCTTGCCCCAGAGAGACTGGTTTCCTTTGCCTCTAGTCAAAGTAGGTGACACTTTTGATGGCTGTTAGGTCTCTTGTTTTGTCAGATCCCTGTATTTAGATGCATTGCTGTCATATCAAATGCTAGTGCTTTCCCTGCTCTCACAGGTTCTACTCTCAAAAAGAGTGGAAAAAGAGGTCCAGTAAATGTTTCTTGCATGGGAAATGTGAATGCTGGTGACAGAGAGTATTTAGTGTGAGTGAAGTGAAGGGGTGTTTTCAAAAGGTACAGCAGTATTTGACAGGATTTTAGTTGTTTTGCTAATAAAAAAATGCCCTGAATATGAAAAAGCTGTCTGCAAAACATGAAGGAAGGTTGTGCTTAGTGAGACCTATGCATCCTTCCTGCTCTCCAGTCTGAAGACAACGGTAGAAATCTTCTCATTCAGGAATTAGAAACTGAACTTGACAGAGCACTAGAAAGTGGCTTAAGCAGAATACTCAAGGTCTTGCCAGAGGATATGGGAGAGGTTACCTGGATCTGGACATCTTTGCCACTGTTGATTGAGTTTTGCACATATGAAAACTTCCATGTTGCGCTAACATCTCTAAATTAGGGCTGTATTTGAAATCCTGACCTTTTTTCCCCCTTTTGTTCATGTTTGCGACATTTAATCATATAGGTAATGCAGACTCTGACTGACATTTCTTCCCTTTGAACTTCTGTACTACAGCTAGCAGGTTTAAAAACACACAAAAGAGCTTTATTAAAGCAGCTTGACCAGAAGTATTAAAAAAAAAAAAAAAAAAAGGAAAAAAGAAAAAAAAATCATGAATTGGACCTTCAGTTGCTGCAGAGGTCTGTTGTCCCTGGAATACCTTTGCAGTGTGTGCTAAACGGTCACTCAAAGTCAGCATGAAAAAATGATTTCCAAAGCTTTTGGACAAATAAGGAGACTCATTCTGAGCAGGGACAAAATTGGTTTGGAACATATGCTTGCTCTGTGCAGCCAAAGTACATAATCAGGTTTAGCAAAACAAAGCCTGATACCAAACTTGCCAGGAAAAATTGTTTTGTCATTTTGAAATTTGCTCAGTTTTTAAGCAGACCTTCCCAGAACAGAAAACAATATGTGTTTCATACCCCACTTCATCTGCCATTGCTGTATTTTTCCTCTGAAGATTTGTAAGGAAGGGGAAGAATATATAATCCCTTTGTTAAGATACTTAATTTAAAAACTTGCTCATGTTGAACTGCCCTTTCAGTCGGGATTAGGATTTGTTACCCAAGTCTATATACCGTGTAAAACAACGACTAATCCAGACATTAATCACAGGAAATATTCTGGGCCTTTTAAAAATAAGCCATGACATTCTGTAAAGAATACATAATTGAGAATATCCTGGACAGGCTGAAAATTAGCTCAGTTGATCAGTTACGTAATGATCAGCTGGGTAAGCCAAGGGGAAAGAAAAGAGCCCATTAGATTAACAATGCAACAGCTTTGTACTATTGTCTGGCTTTTCCTGTCCTCGAGTTCAGCTCAGTGCAAACATTGTCATTCCAAACCAAATTACATTAACAGAAGGTGTCTGTACCCCAGACCAACTCTCACCTCCTCGCTCTCTGTTTCTTCCAGCCACTGTTTGTAATTTTTCCCCTACCCGTAGCCATTTCCAGTCGGTGTTTCCCAGCACCAATCTGTTGCCTAGAGCAACTTCCACAGCAGTTGGGGTTGTGACTGATCCTTTTCTTCAGGCAATATCTGTCAGTCCCCCCTCCCTGCCAAAGGCCAGTTACTCGTGTCAAGGTCAAACTGTGGACAGTCATTCTGTGTCTGCCCAAGTTAATCCAAACCAAATACACCATGTGTAAGTAGCTTATCTCCCAAAATAAATAGATGATAATTAGCATAAGCCACCGCACCCACTCCTTTTCTATTCCTCTCCATTTCCCTCCACCTGAGTAAATCAGTATGCTTTGTCTGACCCATGTTGAAAAGAAAGTAAGGTCTTGCTCCAAGTTAGATCACATTTACTACCTGTTTTTTCCAGGCTGAGCCAGTCTCAGTGACACAAAGAGACATATGCAAATGTGCTGTAAAGGAGATGAGATTCTTCTAGGAATTCCTCAAAAACTATCATCTGCGGTAGATTACCCCTAGCTCTGTGTCTGTCATTCTTAGTTACGCTGCTGTAGCACTTGCAGCCTTGGTGGGCAGCCGCTCTGCAGGCACAAAAGCGCCTTCGCCCTTTTCTCGAAGACAGCGACCTACAACAGACTTAACTGCTCAAGGACATAGAAGTGCTTGGAATTAGAATATGGACTTGAGACTGAGGTGTATTAAAAAACCATTTATTTTGGCTGTGTGGCATTTGCCTGGGACCTGCCCCCGCCAATACTGTGACTGGTGGGTCGAGCCTTTGTGATGTGCAGGATGGGACATCACAGTGGAAAGGCGCTGAGCCTCCCCGCACCCTGGCAACTGTGGGCAGTGATACCGGGGCAAGGGGGAGAGAAAAGGAGTGCTTGTGCTCTCAGGAAGGTAAGATGTGAGGTGCAGGAAGAGGGGTGACAGCCAAAGGTAACGGAAGTGATGGGTCTGCCCAAAGTGCTAAGTAGCAATTTATGGCAAGTCGTTTACTTTTGTTGAAATCAATTGCTGAAGTCAAAAAATATGACATGTGGACTGTGCAGAATCCTAATTGTATTCTTAGAGAAGAAAACTGCTTGAAGTTTGTTGCTGAATCCCAACTGGCAATGGAGAAGGTAGGTGCGATCCTGCCATATTGGCAGGTGAAAAGAGATTTTCCAATTGTCTAAAGTTTTGTTTTCTAAATAGTCTACAAGAGAGAAAGGTAGGAAATAACCCCAGTGTTTGTGTTCAGTATTGTAGAGACAATGTCTATATAACAGTAATTATTTAATGTATGATTAATAATATGGGCAAATTCTGTTCACTGTTCTGAATTTCTTCTCTTATTTATGCTTGTATAGCTCCTTTGACCCTCTCAGAACATGTGATTTGTTTTGAAAGGGAGAGTGTCTGTGAGCAGAGAACTGAACTCCCACACCTGATGCGTGGTTAATGTCTAATGCGTAATTTCTATTTAGGCGATTCCCTTATTAACCTGGGTTTGTACCTCTGTAACTTGGTGCCAGCAAAACATAACTCACATATTTTTGTTTAAAAAAAAAAAAAAAAAAAAAAGGACTATGATCTATAGGTTTCATGCAGGAGTTAGTGGATGCAGTATTTTGGGGTCCACTTAAGGAATCTAAATGGTTAGACCCAGGACACACACAGACTGTGGTGTGTTCCCAATCCATGGGTGTCTGCTGGGAGAAGTGATATAGAAGATAACTGTGGTCTGTTTCAGCCAAGCCCTCTGTTTGGACCAGGTCCTTGGTATGTGCCAGAAAGTTCAGCTGCCTCACAGTATGGAGGCGATTCATATTTAATGGTGCTCTTGTGCTTAATGTCACCAAACTTTAGCTGTATAGAAATATTTGAAAGTAGAGAAAGACAACCATATTTTAGATGCATTTCTAGCCAACAGCAGAAGTGGTGCAAACTACAGCTTTAAAAGCAGTATTCATACAATCAGAGAGGCTATATCAGCTATAGCAGAAGGGACCAGGAGCATGGCAGAGATGACATGAAACCTTGGGGGCTGTTTTTGCTTTACATAATTTCCATCAAAATCTACAGATCCTTCCTCAGCTTTTGAGGCTCAAGCCAGGTATGCTCAAATGCTCTAAAACTTGGCAAAAGCTCCTGCAAACCCTGGCTCCAGCTTTGGCAGTGGGGGAAGGGAGGCGAGGAGGCAACAGGGAGGGTTCACCTGGTTTCAAGTTTCACGACAAAACTTTTGCATGAGTAACACTCTCCAGCTTCAAGAATCTCGTGACAACATTGCAACGGGGAATTCAAAATACAGGGTTTGTATGCAAGACAGGAGCTGCCAGGCAAAAGAGTGGGATTTTAAGACAGAAATGAAGAATAGGATAATGTACTTATCACTGTACATGATGTGCTTTACAGGAAGCCTGTGGGAAACAGCTTTTTGGTAATCACACAGATTTGGCCACCTTTTTCTCTCATGGCAGGGAGGAGAGGAAGGCTTTTGGGGCAGTAGTGTGGCTGCCATTTCCACCATTTTCTGAGCGAAGGGAATCGCCGGGCGTGTAGCGCGTAGCCTGGCTCCAGGCCGTGTTTCTCTGACGTGCAGCTGGCTGCAGCTGTCAGCCAGCAGCCTGAGAACTGGCTGTTCGCACAAGGTGGTTTAGGAGACATTCAAGAGTGGTGCTGTGCTGCTTACGGGCTATCTGCCAAACTCAGCTCTGGTGGCAGAGGGTTAACCTTGTAAAGGAATTACATTGATCGTTGGGTGTAGCTAAAATGTGCCCTCGGTTGAAAAGTCATACATTAATTAAGTTGATGGCCTGTTTAGCTTGTAACCTCAGCAGCCAAGTCTCAACCTCTCTGTGGTCAAATAGATTTACCTAATGTAATGAAAGGCCATACCCTTTCCATTTCCTTCTTTCAAAGCCTTTTCACCACAAACTCTTCTAGTAAGGCCACTTATCAATGACAGCACATTTTTCATTACCAGTGGAGTATGCGTTAAAATGAAATTTTGAAATACTTTTTCAAATGCCACACAGAGCAGACTGCATATTGGCTGGTCAGTAATCAATCCATCAATCAGTTATCTTTGAAGAAATAGTATTTTTTGTTTGTTTTTTTTTTTTCCCCTGAATCTCATCCATTTCAGACAACAGTCCTTGTTTCTGGTTGGCTTGCAGAAAAAAGGAGAGAACCGAACTTTTGTGCCAAGCTGAAACCTTAATCTTTTCATTGGCTCATTAAAAAAAAAAAAGTTTACTTTTATGGATCTGAAGTAATTAGTTTTTTTCTGCAGTCCTCCTTGAACCAGAAGGAATAAGGCAACAACCCCCCCCTACCCCAGACCCTCTGTTTTTGTAATACAGTTACATGTACTAATACCCTGAGGCAATCTGTGATAGTGAGCCCTTCATTCCATGTATTAGTTATGAATGTTAGTAAACAAAATATGAATTTAGCCCATACATGTGTTCAAAATGATCCTGCACAACACTCTGGTTCTGTAGGTTATATGGCTGTGTCAAGATAACGAGGAATTATTCTGCATTTGATTTTGTACTTGTGTAGTACTAGTGTCATTCCATTTACTCTGATTAAATTTTACATTGGAGTTATAAAGTAAAGAATTGTTTCCTGCGGGACTGTAACAATGATGCAAGGATCTGCCCAGTGGCTGAGTTGGCTAGGATCATATGCTTATTTTTTTCTGTAAGGAGTAGCAAGTGAGAAACAGAAAGCAGAAAGATGTAGGTATAGGAATTTGAAGATGGCAGGATAAGGAGTCTCAGGTAAGGCTTAAAAGAAGAAAAATTGTGGAAAGCGTTAATTAAAGAGCGAAGGTCTTTACTTTACATTGACTGTTATTTCCTATGACATGCTCTATTATATATTCCATTTATTTTTTACTGGTAAGCATCCCTGTGATACTTGAATTAGAATCTCAAGTAAATTCAGTAACAATAACAAAGGCTTTACTGAATTTCATGATGTTTCCAACACATTTCTAATTTTAGGGCTAAAATCTTCCAAGATTTTTATTTTGCCTATGGCTGTTAACATTTGCTTGGTTGGAATTAATTTAGTAGAATAACATGATTGTCCATCTAATGAGGATATTGCTTTTTCAAAAAGGATTTAACGGAAGAATGGCCATACCAGTTCAGACCACAGGGCTTTGCAGCCCACTATGTTGTTTCCTACAGGTGTCAATACTGACTTTCTAGGAAAGACTGTAAAATCAGGACAAAGCATATCATGTTACCTCCCTGGAATAGCATCTCAGCTTGCAGTGTCTTGTGGATCAGGGATTTCCTGAGATGGAGGTTGTACCTTTACGTTTAGTGATGCTGGATGAATTGTACAGCATTTTGCAAGTTGACCACACTGGCTTAGTCTGTTCTCTTCTGGACAATTTTTCTAAGGCTGGATAGACCTCCCAGGAGTCCTTTCTTCTCCACTCTCCAAGTCCTTGCATTTTGAGTTCTCTGCAGTCCAGAGGAGTCTTTCACAGATTTGGAGCCTGATTAATTTTTTATTTTGAAAAAAGATCAAAGTATTAAACTGACATCAGAACTGGTGTTCAATGGAAGGATTTTAAAAAAGAAGACAGAGAAGACAGATGCAGGATATATCGGCTGGAATTTCTCATTGTCTTCACAACTGGCAGACTCCCTCCCACTTGAGCATTATGTAGGTCAACATTACCTTATATGGGAGGAAAGGACAAAGGGAACTGTGATGAGAGAAGGCTCACTTATGTACTGATGTCATCTGGTCATTCACACTTTGTGAAGAGTCGAGTTGGCCTGGAACCTTTGCATCACTATGATTGGTGAAACCTTCAACTTAGAGTAAAAGATGGAAGCCAGACATGGAGTAGAGACAGTGATGTAGCCTCACAGATTTTTTTTTTTTTGTCCTCAAGATTCCTGCATGTGGTTGAAACAGATTTTGTTAAAATTTTTTTTCCCTTTTTTTCCTGAAGAAAGAGCAGTAATTTCCTGAGTAATTGTTAGCTAGTCTTGTAAGTGCACTATATTGAGGGAGAACCTGGTTTCAGAGCTATTATTTCCTGATGGAGAACATGGGCATGAACTGCTATCTTTACCATTTCTGGAGCATGCTTTGACTACTGGACTGTTTCATAGATGCTTTCCTGCAGAAGCATTCCATGCTGTAGAAATAGCTATTTGCTGGACATCTTTCAGTCCATCCTGATGGAAGTTCTTTGTTGAAAGGTACATCTTTTCCAGAAAGTTTTGATGAATTTCTGATAGAAAAGCCATGTCAGTGGAAAACCTCTCATCACCTCTCTCTGAAACACCTAGACCTGGAATGGCCTAACCATGTTGTTGCATTTGTTTTTGCCTCTTTGTAGCCATTTCAGTTCTTAGATTTATTTCATGTTGTTAGTGGGCTGCTGTTTCTAATGCTTGAAATGTACAGTTACTTTTTTGTTAAAAAATAAAGCATATCATGGAAGCTGAAACCAGAAACTGGAATCTGTAGGAATGAAAACAGCTGAGAACAGCAGGGAACATCAGCAACCAACAGGGAAGAACATGCTTTGGTGTTCTGTGGTGCAGAGGTGCAGGGTGCTCCTCACTTGGCATCGTTTGCTGGGAGCTAAATAGAAACAAAAGCAATCTATCTTTTTGTTGCTGCAGGTATCTTAAAAGTATTCATTGTGGAGACAAAGAAAAGGGATGGAAAATCAGCCAGAACCAGCTGATGCGATCATAAAATCAGCTAATTCTGGCTTTCCCTGCTCTGTCACATACTGAAAAGTTCTGGAGCAGAGTATCCTGTTCTTGTGATTTCTCTTTATTTCAGGAAATGGCTCACAGTGGGAGGATGTTTTTCAACAAGGTGCCAGGCAACCAGTTTATGTTTACTACCTGAACTGTCACATCAGCACAACTAGGGGTACAAGAAAGCAAAAAGATGGTGAGAGGGTCACTGAAGTGTTATTAAGCTCCTTGAGGTCTTAAATGATGTTATGCAGGAAATGAAGATTTGATTGCAGGAACTCAAGACAGGAGTTATTACTAGGCAAAATGATAGCAGCATTTGGTATGATGATTGTTTTATGAACAACTCTATTTTGAAAAACAGTTGGTTTGTGTCTTCATCAAGGTTATTCTAATCCACCCAGGTAGAGTGGGCTACTGTAGAAATAAAAGGAAGGAAATACATTTCCTCCCAGAGAGGGAAAAAAGGGAACACTGGTTCACATGATTATGTAGCAGCTTTGGCTATCCAGCTAAAGTGATCTATATAAACTCAATCATTTTAAAAACAACTTTTTCTTTTTAAACAATACATCCAGAAGATGTTTTGAGAGTTCAGCAAAGGGTGCCCTCTATTTTGCTTGTGGCATTCACCATTAGCTGCAAAATCAGTATGCTTCTGTGTCTTACCAAATGTGATAGGGCCATTCATATGACCTACTAAAGGGGGAATCAGGGTACCATGTTAAATGCCTTATAGTGACTGTATTCCTGAGGGAATTTCACAAAAGCTGCAGATAGGAGCTTACCCTCATTAGTTTGTAGACAGAGGCTATGTCTATCTTAGCAAGTAGCAATCACGATAGAAGTGGATCTAGAAAATGGATACAGCTCACGCTGAGGAACTGACACCTACGCTATACTATGTTTAACCTGGACCCAGGGACTGAACAGCTATTAGTGGTAAGAGTATAGTAGGTATGCTCTGGAGTGAATTTTACTGTAGAGTTCCATCCAGAGGAGTGCAGGTTGTGTGCTCCGAGAGTGGCCTGCAGTGTAAACAACAGCACAGCAAGTGGAGATGACTGGGAGATCTGCAAAAATGCACTCTTGATTTGAATGACAAGGCTAATGCAGATGCACTGAGAGAGCCTAGACTGAAATGGTATAAATCCCTCCTCTCTCACTGAAGTTTCACGTTTAAAGTAGAAAAACAATAAAAGTGACTGCACAAGTCTAGATGCAAGACTTTACAACAAATACTGCTCCTGTAGGATTGAAACAATGAACCCATGCTACAGCCATTGCAAAGGAAGATTATATCCCATTTATGAAAGAATTTAGTTCAATATAGATTTGATGGTTTTTCAACTGGGCTGTACTAAGGCCTGAACACTGTGTCCTTCTGGCCTTTTCCTTAATGCACTATGAAAGCATTGAGCAATACACACTGAAATGCTGAAAATGCCTTTGCAATATGTAACTCTTCAAATGAACATTCCAGCTCCTGAGAGTCTAACCTTGGCGAAACTGTGGGAGCAGCAGCCAGGGGTGAATGATTTCTATTTTGCTGCTTAATGTGAATAAAATGCATTTATACTCGAGGAATCAAGGTTATCGTGGAGGGGAGCCTATGATGGAATCTACGTACGCAGCAAAGGGGTTACATTCCTGCTCTTCGTGAAAATCTCATCATAATTATTTAGCTATGGCCAGTACCTGGACAATGAAAGAAAAACAGAATTGTTGACAGTATAAGATATTCTCTTATGTAAGTTTTATCATCCCATGGCTGAGTAGTAGCAGATGTTCATGCTCATGCAAGCTGGTTTCCTGCTGCATGAGAAATCAGTGGTGTGGAGTCTGGGTATGTTCTTAGTGTACTTAAGACTGTATTCACTAGTTGTGTGACAGGGATGGTCAAAGAGCATACAAGGTGTTCTCCCCTCATCCTTGTTTTCTTTGCTAGATTGTTAGAACAGCAATGCTTATGAAGTGACTCTGCTTCAAGAATTAATCCGAGTTAGAGATAATAAAGCAGGGAGTAAACTGCCATGTTACTTGTGACAGCTCCCTCAAGAACAACAGCAACTTAAAACTGAAAATACTAGCATTTTTTGCAAGACTGAACAGTACTTGCCAGCTAAATAGAAGATGATGTAAAGCGGCATATAATGGCATCCCTTGACTCCTGCCATAATGGTATTGAAATTGAGGATGTAAATTACAACACAGAGGATGCAAGATACAGCATGCAACACATGAGGATATAGTGCCAAAATAGCTAATGAATTATAATCATCTGTTTTTAATGGTTCAGTCACTCCTTCTTTTAATCAATTAATCTCTTCTGAGTAATGATACAGTCCAGTTATTGTTCTAATGCAGGCAATAAGTAACTGTCAAAAACAATTTCTGTAGCTGATCACTTTTTCCAAACATAGGAGATTATGAACTTTATCTCATATTGATAGCTCTGTCCTAAAATGAGCACCTCGTCTGTTTAGTGGCTAAAGTCTTAAATATGCATCTAACATTGCTAACTGATTTTAATAAATCAGGATATGCCTCTAACATGTAAGAAAATGAATTTGGGAATCTAACCTTGGAGCGCTTTGCATGAATGAACACTAATCTCAGAGCAGAAGTAGTTCAATTTACTGCAGTGTAAGAAAAGATGTCAGGGATTTTCTTCAGTGCATCTGTTTCAAATCTCTTATTTTTCTGTTTTCTGTAGTTGTGAAATGAAAATTTCTAGTAATATTTTCTAATGGGACTCTGTCTATTAGGGAAGGTTTCTAGTGTAGAACCTTGACTCCAATAACATTGACTGGAAAAGTCCAATTTTCTTCAGCAGGACCAGAATTTCACTCCAGTTTTCATGTGAGTTAGGATTATGTTCCTCTTCTGAAATACAACTGCCCTCAGTTTTGGAAACCTTGTTTCTTTTTGTCTTTAGAGCAGTTTGGGGAATCTGGGTCATGGTAGCCTGAATTCTAAAATGTTATAAGCCACTGCTTGATTCTGTGTTGCAACATTGAACCTTTCTGTGAACTGCTGCCTTGTGGCATTTTCTGTCCTGAGCTGCATACCCATGCTCAGCGCAGCACATGGGTTTGGTTAGGCTCCCACCAGGAATACTGTATGGACCAGAGTTGGCTGACATGATGCACCTCTCTGGACCCAAAATAAGCATCTTCTTTCCTTTGGGATCCTCAACTGTGAATCCTGTCCTCAGGTGAACCTCCTAAATGAAGTCTGCTGCCAAGGTGTAACCTGTGCCCCTTCTGGCAAACCTGTCTGACATAAACAAGGAGTGTGGCCCATATCTGCAAAGCAAAATGATTGAAGCTAAGGACCCCATGTCCACATTATATGCATTTCTGGAGGTTCTAGTTCAGACTAGACCTAGTCTGGTCCCATGGGCTGAGTGCCCTTTAAGGGCTGGAGCACTTTAGGTATGCTCTTGGAGTGCATCCTCCAGGTTAGTTTAAGCTGAAAGAATTCCTGTGTGTGTACTCTGAGATGGGGACAATCAGAAAATATTCCTCAAAAGCTTGCTCCTGAGCCTAACTAGAACATGTAGTTGCACCCTCTGTCTCTCTTTTTTACCCACCAGCTTGCTCTTCCTCTCTTATCCTTTATTTTCTTCTGTCTCCCCAAGTTCCTATTGCAGGTATGTCTGTCCCCTGCGTATTGTGGCACTGAGCCTCTGGCATTTAGGATGTGCAGCCTGGTGACGAATTGGCTCAGGCAAGGCAGAGGCTCTGTGTTTTAGCCTCAACATTCAAACTTTGGCTTACAGTGCTCTGCTGAGACCTATGGATATGTGAAACATATGTAGAAGGGAGCAGCAATTCCAGCCTACAGGTAACTCAAAAGCACCTGGCACTGTGAGGATAGGCAAGTAGCTGAAAAGTGGCTTTGAAAATATCAAATAAAGCCCAAATGGTGGATTTAGGTAACTGAAGGGTCTGGTATGCCAAGATAGCTTATAATATGGAATCTTAAGTGACAGCATATGTTTATGCAAGCACAAAATGTAGCCAGTTAAGAGATTTTTCCAATTATAAAGCAGAATAGTCCAGGATGTATTATTCTTTCTATTAAAAAAAAAAACAACCTCCCAAAAAACTAGTACGTGAAAAATGTGATAGCAGAGACATCTTTCAGGAAACTTGGTGATGCAGAAAAGCTGTGTTTCACAACATCAGACAATAAATAGATTGGTAATGTGGTGGCTTCTAATGTGTTAGATTATGGTTTCATAATACTGATAATACAAAGCAAATAGTTGTCTAATATTAGCTCATAGTTTACTTATTTGTTACAATTTTTGCTCATTAATTTTCGTTTCAGCTGGTGGTGCTTGGCTGTATCTTCACTTTCTGAAGTACTAAACCATAACCACAAGCTCTGTTAAGAATGACAGTGTGTGTGTCAGCTCAACTCACACTCATGCTATTATTGGTAGTGGCAACTCTGGAAGTACTAAAAAAAAGAGGCACATAATTAGGCACAGAGGTAATGCTTATTTCTGCAGTAGACTCAACTTCTGTAATTAACTCCTGAAAGAGTTGGAGCCCAGCACAGTGCCTACATTTATACAGTGTAAGTGTATATTTGTAGTCATTTATATTACAACTGAATAATAAGAATAATCAATTTTCTAGCTCTCTGCAAGTCAGGAAATACTTTTTTCCCTCTTGGTATGTTGTTATACGTGTTTTTATATTCCTCTTGATTTTTCCCTTGCCCGTTTCCCATAGAAAGCAAAGTATAAATTGACCTTTGTGGAAGTTAGATTGTACCATAAATAGTGATCACTGCCAGAGACAGGGTATTGGCCTACAAGATCCCACTATGGCAGGTCAGGTGACTTCCTCCAAGTTTGCTGATGTCCTGCATATTAGAAATGCCAGGCTGTTGCTGTGAATTGAAGACTCTTTGGTTACTTTTCAGACATAAGGATTAATTTTGTGTCTATGCAATGTTTTTGTTTTTGTTTTTTTTAGGGGAAGAGACATGAAGAATCTTAATCTAACAGCATCATTGCTTTGAGGGAAGCATTCCCAAAGCAAGGAATAATGTTTCTCCTCTTTGGGAGAGTCGCATCTGAGCAAAAAAAGGTAGGATTTATCTCACTAAAATTTAGTCTAGACTTTCTTTATAGGCACTTGTAGACCAATTCATTCACTTGACTCCGTGTAAGCTTTTACCTTAGGATGACATGAGCTCTGTTCCTCGCTAATGACTATAAAGGGAACTCAAAATAGTAACTGATGATACATAAGTCTCTTTAGACTTTGTGCTAAGTGAGCACACTTAGCACGGTGTTCTGTGGTCTTCTAGCAGTAGAGAAGCAGACTTTCCTTAATGTAAGAAAGTTGTACAGAAAAATATCTATTGTCTTCCTGATATTTCAGTTATCTATGATACGGAGGTGTGAACAGAAACACCAAGAAGTCTGCTACCTAGTGGTCATCAAGACTGAAAGAAAAATATCTAAGAAAACTGACATCATGTTTCAGCAAGAAAACAAGGCTGTGCACATTCTTTGTAATTAAGCAAGATTGCATAAAAGATACTTGGATTCATCAGCATTTTTTCTTCTTCCTGGAAACAGCCCACCTGATCTTGAGTTTTTACTAACTGTAGGGATCAAAAAGGCAACAATATGTGTAAAAAGTCTTAGTTAATCTTTAGGAATTTGTCAGTCTTGGCACTCCTATTCCAGCATCGCACGATGCACAGGATCTTATTTAATGTTTCTGCATTCAGGTTCTTTTATGGGGAATTTGCCTATTAAAATACTGTCACCATTTGAAATCACTTAAATGGATATGCCAGTATGCCTTGGAACAAAGACTGTGCAGGTCCTTATCAGTCATCAAGCATCCTGAAAATAAAACAGGACTGGACAAAACACTGAAAAATATACTGCTGGGGACATTCTTCAGACATCAGCTACATAGTCTTAATGGGTCTTTCGCAGAGTCCTAAAATACTAGACAAAAAATCCCTTCTCTGCTCCCTCCATTTGCACTTATAATTTACTTGAAATGGATGCTGGGACTACTCTTTCATTTATTTGGAGTAAGCTAAGAATATCTGCTAAAATAATTTCTGTAGAAAAATGGTGTTTGTAAGATTAAGTTTAAGACTTGGAACTTTCTGTAATATCTTCAGGAAGACATTCAGGTTCAAAATTAGTTGTTGTGAAAGCCCCTCTTTATTTCTATTTTTTATGCTTTTTTTTTTTTCCTTTTAAGCAAATAACTCTGTATTTTACAAGTTCAAGACATAGCCACTTAAGCAAGTATAAACTAGGCAAAGCCTTTGAAAAGACTTTGGAAAGATGAGCTCCTCTCAGCCCTTTTTCTGGAACAGACAGATGCAGTAAATGGGCTGGGTGGAATTAATGGGCTGCATGTGTTAAAAAAGTGATCATAACTTAAAACAGTGTGTCTGTTAGATCTATTTTAAAGTTTGTGGGATAGATTTGGGAAGTTGATGACTTGTAGCTCCTGCTCTTTTATACAAAGTTTTGCTAGATGACCCAAGGCCATCATGAATAAAAGTGTCTGGAAGGACTGACAGCTTGCAGGAAAGTACCTGTATGTGCAGCTTGTGGTTCTGTGGGGGCTCTGCAAGCACCATCTACTGAATTCATGACAGGTTCCTAGAGGCAGATGGTAGTGTCCTAATTCAGCAAATGGGATCCTTAGGCAGAAAGACTGAATTTAGGGTCTGTAATAGAAATAAAATGATGATCAGAGTAGGGCTAGAACTGGGGGGGCCTGGGACCCCAAGTATGCAGTCTGCTGTAGAACTGAAAACTACTGTATTCTAAAGAGGAGCTTCATTCATTTAGTTTGCCTGCCTGTGGTGATTACAGTGGGATACTCATAGGGAAGGAATGTGTGCTAACATATCCTATCTATTTTCTACAGTATCGTCTAAAGCGCACAATAGCAACTTCACTTTGCCCTCTGAATTTATGGTACCAAGGCTTGTCTCCACCCAGTGAAAAGGGCAGCGAAATGCACTAATTTCAACAGAGCTGTGTTTTGTAGCTGGCCTACGATATGGGGGAGAGAGACATTAAAGTTTCTTCTCTTTCTGAAAGTGATCTGGATGAAACCTGCTTTGATTTGGGCAGAGTCAAACCTAGGCGCCTTATGTCCTTGGCTGTACGCAAACATTTTCACTCACATTGCTTAACTGAAAAATTCAGTTCCAGGCTAAAAAAAACCCCAAACCAACAACTTCCTCCTCCACTCTTTTGGCAAGTCTATATTCTGCATAAGTGCACAGATGATTTTGGTTTTGTTTGTCCTCCAGCTCAGAAGACCTGTGTGTTGCATTAACTGCAGCTTTCTCGTATTATGTGCTTCCTTTTCTGAGGCAGCATATCCAATTATTGCTTGTTACCAAAAGTCAGGCTGCATCCACAAACCATGGTGATCCCTGAACAAATTTGTCAAGAGCCCTCGAATATACGTACGCACGTACGCATGCACACACAAATTCTTGTGGCTTTGCCACTGCTGGTATTTATGTGGCTTGGTCTGTGCTTTCTCAAAGCTTTATGCCTTTGCTCGGCAGTTTTTCTGAAACTGTCAGTGCAGGTGTTCCAAAAACCCTGCCGTACATGAGTGGGGATTAGAAAGTAGCTTCCTGATAGTTCTGCTGACAGCTGATGGATGGTTCTTTTGTTACTGAAAGTTTAAAAAAAAACAACAAAAAAAACCAAAACCCCCAAAGGATCTTGCAGTGGGGTGGCTTGGAGTCAAAGCAAACTAAACAAAGCTGAAAACTGAGTGTATACATTGCACCTAGATTATTTAGAAGGCTGAGGATTCTGCTTCCACCTTCTTTAAGAAAAATAGCCCCCTTTATTGAAACACACTCTTTATCATTCTCTGGGGTCTTTATATTTTCCTTTTTGTGTTTTGTGAAAAAAAAAAAATCAACGCATCTATTAGCACATCTACTGCCAATGAACTTTGATAACCCTGAGCAATGCTAAAGCTCTCTGAATAAAGTACAGCATTTTAATAAAGGGACATATCATTAAAGGGGTTTATTTTCTGGCAGCCAATTGGCAGGAGTGCCCTCAATTTGAAGTGGTTCCATTCTGGATACCTACCTTATTGTCCTAAGGCTTTTGTTAAAATCAATGGGATATTTTCTACCAGTCAGTGAGAATAAAAGGAACTTGAAGAAGGGAGACTATAGCATTTGTAAGCCATGGAAATGCTTAAAGATGTCCAATAAAAAGCAAACAAAAATGGGACTCTCCTAAGAAAATGTCCTCCTGTTGTACTTCTTTTGTCTTTTTCCTACTGGTCTCTGCCAATGGGTTTTGGTGAGATGAGGTGTTTGATTCCATTCTGATATTTGTAATGATGCCTGTGATGCAAACTGGCTAGCGAGTCCTTTATCCCACAGGATAGGAGAAGCAGCAAATCAGATTGGATAAACATGATTGCTAGTGCACACCTTTAACCACTCTGGGTTTGTAACAGGTCATTAGACAAAATTGTTAGGTACTGAAATGCTTGTATGTGCTTTCTGTTGTCTCCCTTTGAGTCCCTGTTTCTGGCTGAGTCGGAAAGCAGAAACGCCAAAAGTATCGCTATTCTCTTCAAGTGCTTTCTGAGCATATTTGAGCTATGCATCTGTTCAGGGCAAGCATCCAAACAAAAACTGAGCCTCAGATCTTTTGACACTCTCCTGCCCTGTCTGTGGATAAATGACCCGGCCTTCAGCAGTTTTGTGGTATGGGATGTCTCAGTTATTTTTCTGTTATTCATATGTTGTCCTTTGTATTAGAACAAAAATGAAGCAGAGAAAATCTGGGTGTATTATTCTGATAGTACTGTCACTATGTGGTATGTGCGAAACAAAGGCTTTAGTTCTTGGTTTGGTCTTTAGTTGTCTTGGTTTCAGAGTAGTTCCACCACTTGAGATGGTATGGCTGTGTAATTTAATGTGCAGGCTATTTCCTGCAGGACAGTCCAACTTAAGAAGTTTATGTAGGATTGTCAGCGATATTTCTTGTATAAGGGAGAGTCAGCAAAGTCTTCTGGATTCTGCAGTTTCTGTAAGTGAAAATGCAGTACTTGGCCTCTGTATTTCTTGATATCAAATTATTTTGAGCAATCACGGGTACCTGAATACTTAGGTAGTAGGCAGGAGGATACATTTCTTCCCTACTTTTCTCAATGTATATTCTCTGTAGATGCAGAGAAGTGAATCCCTGATTAGAAAAACCATCTTAATGCAAGCACATTATTGGGAATCGGATATAAGCTTTTAGGAATTTCTAGATTTTATATTTGCGAAATAACATTCTGGCAACTGGGTTTTCAGAAAATCATCCACTCCTGTGTTTTTTCCTTCACAAATCCATTAAAAAAATTCTTTTGTAAACAAGGATTTGGACTTTAAGTTGGTCATTTTGCATGCAGCTACTCACTTAAACTATGTTACAGAGCCTGAACTGAGTGTGTTAAGTCAAGTTTTCCCATCACATTGCATTTGTGTGTAAATTTATGCACAGAAAAGAGAATCTGAGTTCTGAAAAGCTGCCCTCCCTCATCCATTCCACCTCTGTGGAATTGTCTGATTTTGTGTAATATCTTTCACAAAGGAGTTGGCATCTGGATGATGTAGTGGTTGGATCCTGGTACAATGTACATGGAAAGAGAAAATGATTTGATTAGAGCTATGTCATTCAGGTCCTCTTTCAAGTTCTTGCTCACTTTTTTCCTCTGTACTAAAAAGAATATCTTCCATTGACTTGGTAGTGCTGGGAATTTGGGGAAAAGAAAGGTGTACTACTGAGTAAATAACTACTGCACCCTGTCTCCACTGATGCGCTTCCACAGTTTGATTAACATGCAGTGTCAGTTCTTCGAATCTCAATGCTTATGGTTTTTGCATTGAAAGGTTATTGTACAATACAGATGTGAAATGTAAGTGTAATATAATACAAATGCGAAATACAGCTGAACCCTTTAAACCTGACCAGTCATACTGTCAACAGATAAGTGACTTTATTTGTAGTATATACTCGCTGTAGTGAATACCCAGGAAATAAGACAAGTACAGAATTAATTTTGTTCGTTTATCTAAGGCAACGTTTAGGGATAAGAGTTGTATGTTCTTGTTGTGAATGTGATTATTCTGGCAGCTGGTCTTCTGTGGTAACAGCCTTCTGCTTCTCATATCTAAACCTGTTACTTTAGCTGGGATCTGGAGGCCTTGTGATGGTAGGGTTGAAAGCCCAAGGTTTGAACTCTGTGTGCAGAGTTCATTGTCTGTACATGTAAACAGACTGTATTTTCTTTAGCTGGGAGTAGAACAGGGTGTGCGTGCTTGGGGCAAGCTATACTCTCCAGGTCTGTACCTTCGTGTTTGGTTATGGATCAGCCTTGCATTTTTTCTCCTGAAGCTCTTTTGCTGTTTGAAATGGATTTTAATTTCTCTCTTGAGCAGTGCTTTCAGTGTTGGCTGCTAACAGTGCTGGAGTTTTTTTGTTTTTTCATGCACAGTTAAATAGAGATCACTGTGAGCTAGGGTACCAGCAGTAAGCAGCCTTTCAGAGTGCACGTTACAGTGATGGTGTTTTGGGACTGGTGATGGCATCATTGTGATAGGAGCTGAGCCTATGTGGACTTATTCAACCAAAAATATCTTATTAACTCCAAAATGTACAGGAGTGTTGGAGTCTCTGGGGCTATGAGGTCTAGCTACAGGAACTAAAGGATTTTGCAAGAAGAATGCCGCTGTTACTTGCCTGTTGTTGCATTGCAGTTCATATCCTGTACGGCTGTGTGCCAAACCCACAGACTGCCTCTGTCCCTGGTAACTGAGAAGATTACTTGCTTATAATGCTGTGAAATAAGTGCTGCACCATTGTGAGCATACGTAAGAAAAGCCTTTGTATTTGATACCCTTTATGTAGAGTCTCTGAACCTTCCTACAATTGAATAAAGACTTATTCTTGATATAGGATTTAATTTTAAAACGTGGTAGAAAGTTTACCATTTTTGCCACATTTAATAGATTAATTTATGTAGAAAATTAAATTCTTTTTAAGGCATGTTGGTTTCAGTCCCAATAAATTCTAGAGGGCTATTGTATAAAGACTACTGCTGAGCTGTATTGTGTTAAAGAGCAAATGCCCAAGGAAATGACAAAAGCTTGTACTTTCACACCATTTATTACTACCAGTTTAAAAAAAAAAAAAAAAGCAAGCCCCAACCCAGACAGCATGGATACTGGTAGGACTGAATGGTCTAACAAATCTTTCCCACCTTTAAGTGGGAAGTTCCCCAAACGTGTAGCTTACCAAGGTTTTCTGAGTCTCAAAGAAGAGAGTCTAGTGAGAGCCTTGTTGTCGCTTGCATTAAAATGGAACACCACCAACTGCACGGGCTCAAAATGCAGCATAGTTTATTTTTTTTTGTTATAACTTTGTTGTTCCCCTTCGAACATCACGGTTACACCCAAATAAAGACCACCATCAAGAGATGCTGTTCTAAAGGTATTTTTATTAAGACTAAGATGCAAAGTGTACGAAAAAGCTATTCAGAGCTTGCTCACGAGGAAATTCCAGCCCAGTCTTGCTGTCCCATATTAGGTGAATAAACACCGGGATCTTTGCATGCTTTCTGGTACTTCCTTCTCTAAAAACATCATAAAAAAGCAGCAGGTTTTTTTTGGTTAGGTAAGATTTTTTTTGAACTGAATGACCATATATCAAGTATGATTTTTTTTAATATAGATAGCTCTCACTTCAACAAATTTCTCTTGTGACAGATTGTGATTTTGCTGCATTTTTACAGGAGAAGGGCCGTGGTTGAATTATTCTGCTTGTGTCAGTCATTACTCTGCAACTAATAGGTTGTCTAAAAGACCTCTGTGGCTGTGAGTGTGTAGCACAATACCTTAAAAAAGGCTGAGACGTGTAAGGGGGAGCTTTTGTCAGAGCTACTGATATAGCTGAAATACATGATTGAGGTTTTGGTGTTCATTGTCTCCCTTTTTCCACTCTGGAACAATAAAGACTATTATCTCTTATCACTAGCCTTGCCCTTCTAATGTCAGATCATCTCAAATATAGTGGTATTAATGTAGCTATGTTTTGAATCTTTTTGGGCAGTGTGTGATGACTTTTTTTTTCTGAGAGAGAACTTTGGGCATGACAAACTTCATGATGCTGGTCTTAAGGAAAAAAGAGAGATTTTTCACTGTTCATACTTGGGCCCAGTTGAAGTCCTGCCATTATCATGATGTGATGCTGGGGTATTAGATGTCTGATTATCTCAGACCAGATACAGTTGAATTTAGGGGGTCTGATCCTACTTACTCTATTATTACAGGAGATTTAATGATTTATTTCACTTGTTGCAAGACTGCATGAATAACTGTTAGCCTAATCTTTTTCTTTTGAAACTATAACCATGTTATGATGGTTATGATGCAACATTACAGTAGAAAAGGAGCAAAGCACTGGCAGATAAATGGATTTTAGAAAGCACAAAAAACAGATTTTTGTCAGGTATGATTCCCATGTTTTTGCATCTGTGATTTCACGAAGGTATTTGATCCGAACAACCAATGTGCCATGAGGGAGAGGAAGAAACGATTCATCTAAATTTCAGTTGAGCTGTCAGTACATCGTGCTCTTAAAAGTGGAAAAGATATGCATGCACCAGTGACTCTCGATTATGCAATCAAGGAAATAATAAGAATTCACACCACCTGATCTCTGGAGGATGTTTTTGCCTCATATTCTACAAAACTTTAGTTCCAAAACACAAGCCCAAAGAGCTTGCTTGGTTCCCAGCTTAAGGCTAGCTAGTATAAACCAGCTCATAAAATAGCCATGAAATATGCCCCAGTCTTGTGGAGATTAGCATTTTGGGCTGAATGCACCAGTTGCCTGAGACAGTGTGCAGAACTACATAATAGAAGGGATTAATAGGGAACATTATTTATGCTGTATTTATAGAATCGTTGTGGCAATATGAAAAGCTCTGAGTCGGCTTTGATGGGGTGTGGACTTGTGGTAATCCACTCAAAACTTTGATTGTTCATTTGACTTCCCCTTGTAAAAGCTTCTGTGGCTCCTGTGTATTACTGCTTCATAATTCTTGGGAAAACATCAGTTAGCATGCAGCAGTGCTTTCTTCATTTGTTTCCCTTGTGAAACGAGGAGGCCCTGAAAAGAAAATCCAATAAAAACCAGCACGTATGCAGATTACAGCCAGTCAGTCAGACTTTGCCATCAACGTGATTTTGCTGATACAGATTTGTTGGAAATATTATATTTCTTTCTGAGACAGGAGTGGTTATAAAAGCATATCTCAAGAGAGCAACTTACTGGAAACCTAAGCCATGCTGAATAGTAAGTACTTTTACCTAAGGAAGTTTGCCTTTTATTAATTGCCCACAATTTGCAAACCTTGCTGCTGTGTTTATTTTGGGATCGCAATGGATGTTTTATTGCTCCTATTGTGGATTTTTGTATTTTCTAGGCCACATCTTTTGAATATTCTTTCATGAGCCTCCAATAGCATACATCCCAGGGTTTTGTGTTTGTTAACAGGAATGCACGCAATGCAGTCATTTGAATTTTACTTACTTTATATATCTCCTTCTGCCACCAAAAAATAGTAGATCACATACACAGATTCATCGAGCGTTAGGTGTACAGACAGACTGATGTAGACAGGAATGAATATATGCTATTGGTAGTCTTGCCTAATTTTGAGAACAAGCCAGTTCAGTGAGACCAGCCTTGGAAAAACTTGTTACTGGATTTTGCCTCAGTCGTCACTTGAACAAAATTTTCTGAGTTAAGGCAAATGGACATGAGAATTTGTCTCTTGGGAAACCTCAGTTCAAGAGATGTTGGATTCTGTGTGAGGAGGCCTGGCTAAGCATGTGCCTCTTGGCCTAGCGCTGTTCGTTAGTCTTACCTTTTCTGTGTCACTGCACGAGTAAATGGAGAGCTAATCTTTGCATACTTGATGTATAGAGCAGCAGTATGCATTTTGTATTGTTCTTATAACACCGATTACTAAGTAGGATGCCCCCAGTCCAGAGCCACAAAATGAAGGATGGATTTTAAAATGTTTGGATAAGTCACTGAGCCTAATTCAGCCAAGCTTCCTTGTACTTGGTCTGTCAGATGGAGTAAAAGAAAAGCTATTCTTATGTTTGGCTACTCATTGAGGATCAGCTATGGCTATCTGTGAAACACAGTTCTGCATGATATCGATGAGACCACAGCACTGAGCCTGCCAAAAGACGAACATGTAGTGAAGTGTCCCCTGTACACTGGGGAAACTGTGTGTGCTTACTCCGTTAGAGCTGAGCAAAGCTGACAGAGGATTTGTCTTTGGAGTCTACACCCAGTCAATTCCAAGTCCCTCGCTTTGCCTTGACTGCTCAGCGTAGGGAAATGAAGGTATTTTGCACGGGATGGAGTTCTTAAATTGGGGGAAATAAGTAAGAGGACATGTGGTCACCTGGTGAGGGAGTGTGTGCCCAGAACATCAAACTGGTCTCAGGTACGTGAGCAGCTCACAGGACCTGACGGAACAAGATGATCTTCTTAAGTAGACTTTAGGATAAACTGACTGAAAGTTGTATCTGTTGTGTTATGAACAGGCCTTAAAGATTTAAATGTTAGCCTTCTAAGTACTTTTTCCACCCACTTGCTGTTTTGCTTACATATCACATGGCAGTATCACTTTTAGATACTAAATGAAAAGCATGTGTAGCAGAAAGCAGAAACGTTCTTCCAGTCTCTGTAACCAAGGGTAATGTCCAATATGAAAAATGGATTTTCCTGAAGTAGAACATGCTACTTTAATTATTACATGCAGTTTGAAATCATGCTATTTATACAATTAGAATTTTGGAAAGGCTTACACAAATTCTGTATACTTTAAAGAAGAGATTTTTTTTCTATCTAAATACAGACTGGAAGATGAATATCAAAAAAAGCTTGGAAATCATTATAGAGGAAGAAATAAGTTGAAGAATAAGAATTGGTATTGCATGACATTCAGTAAGCATTTCTTAACTGAGGCTTCTATACTCTCTTTACCTGTAAAGTCTGTGCAAGTTTCCTGTGTAACCCCATGTTGGAAAATAATCTTGTTTAGAGGGAAATGGCTGCCATGGTCAAAGTACTTCATATCTTCTCTGGAGTGAAAGTTGAAACTGCATTTCTATCTGGGCCTTATGCAATTTTAATTCAATATCTGTTTTGTGGCTTTTTTGATTGTCTTTATTATGTAATGATGTGCAATTTGATTTTTGCTCTGTGTTGTTTGAAGAAGGTGGAAAGTACCAGGCTCTATTATTTAACACACTCATGAGAGTGAATGCTCTCAAGTGCTGCTTTTATCGCATTGCAAAGATGTTATTGAAAGGGTGTAATCTAAGCAATAGGCAAGGTTCTAATCTTATTGGCAGTGCAGTAAATCTAGATCAGTTTCTTGAAGCAAAGCTAAATAAATGGGTCTACTCTACATTTATACTTGTTTTTAAATGCTGAATCTGCCCCGATGACATAATTGAAAGAGCCACTGATCGCACCAGAAATCCTCTGCTATTTGATAAGGTTCTGGAAAGAAAGTTTATCCTCATGAATTCCCTGTATTTTTAATGCAGCTTCTCTTTTGCCGAATCAGTTAAGCTCTGTTGAAAATTCTTGAATGTGGAAGCAAATGAACTGTGACTGTGTGAGGGATTGGTTGATAATTTAGTAAGGAAAAAACTAACATGTCCGTAGACTTCTGAAAAGGAGATTTCCAGTAGCTGTAATTTTAGAAATAGATTGTTTTGAAGCTTGATAGTATGTTCAGAATGCAGCTCTTCCTTTGCTTTAGGCTCTTCATGCACTTTACCAGGGGTCAGAGAGTTTGCATAAAAGCAGGGGCAGGAGGTAAAATCCCTCTGAAATCACGGGTAAAGCTCCCAATTAACCAGAGTCCGGATTACCAACCATGTCTAATGCAGTAGACAGACTAATATTATCTGCAGAGAATTTATCTATTAATAAGGCGTGGCTAGTTTTCTACACTGAAAGGGGAATTGTACTTGATTTTGTGTACTGCTATTTGCTTTTTCTGAAAAACGGCATGGTACAACAGTTTATGTTAATGGCACCAACCATTATGGTAGTGTTGCTGTAATGTTTTGGTTCATTTCCTAAACCGCTGTAATATTTTGTAAGGACTGTATATAAGGAACCTCATCTTGGCAAGGCAAAGCCTGGTCTGTTCATGCATGCTCCCAGGAAAACTGGGAGAAGCCAAAAGAACTTCAAATGACTGGTGCTGTACCTGTTCTTCACACCTTGCTCTTGTTTTCTTCCTCCTGTGCTAATGATTGGAGGATTTCTATATCCACAGGCACAACAAATGAACAATTAGTCTTTGGTTTTTAAGATTACATCAGTTCTGAAACATTGCTGCTTCGGAGAACCTGATCAGTGTGGCTGACTCATGTTGATTATAGCAATTGCAAAATGTATCTTATCCCTGATGTTTGCTTGGCAGATGTGTGTTAGGCACATAGATCACTGAGTGAAGGCAATTATTTCATACAGTGACCTTTGATTTTTGTTTTTTGGATTTGGTTGCAGCCACCCATTTTTCTTTCTAGAGAAAATTCCATCTGCCTGAGTGATGAGCACTTTCCAGCTTGATGATCTGCTCAATTTTTTGTGTACAGTCAAAAGAAGAAAATCTGGCAATAGATTAAGAAATGCTGATGTGTCTGTGGCTACCTGACTAAACATTTGCTGGCAAAACGAGCATATAAACAATTTATATATGAAGTCACATCATTTCACATTACTCATCTAAAAAAGTAGAAACAACAAGAACAGAGAAGTTACCTGGTGACTTGTCTTTGCCTCCTCTCTGAACCACATGTGCAAGGAAGGGAAGTCGTAGTGACAAAGGGTTGTTAATTGAGCAAATTCTCATAGCAGTGCATACAGTATCTCTTTTCCTGGCCTACTTTATTTCCACTCTCTCTCAGTTCATTGATGCTACTCAGTGTTTTGAACTAAGTGCAGTGCAAATGGTCCTTCACAAATCTTTTCCTAATCCTAAAACAGAAGAGTCTCTTCTGAACTCCTTTACCTGGTAGGTTACACTGTGTTTTCTGAACGGGATTTCAGATATTACCTTATATTGCCGAAGCAAATATAAGTTATGTTAAGAAAACTCTGCAGCATAGTCCAAGAGACCATTCTGCTGTTTGACTGCAGTGCTGTGGGTCAACCTTCAGGTTACAGGATCCAGCTTCAGGAACTCTGGTGTATACATGTGAATACAAAACATGGAAGTACACCTTATCTACTATAAAGCACTGTACAATTTATAGCAATGCACATGTATGCAAGACAACATGGTACTGTGTAAATTTTTTATGATTGGATAAAACAACTGCCTGTCTCTATATTTCCAGAACTGCACCTTACGTTATCCTTAACAAAAACTCTGAATGAAAGCTCAAGCATGTTAAGCCTGTTTGGCTTGGGGGTCAGGGATTATCTAAACTGGAGATGGGTGGAGAATAGGCATTTTTGGAAAAGGCAGATTAAAATATAACTTGATTCAGTTAATTTGTCTGAAATAGTGTTATTTGCTCAGAGAATCATGAGCACAGGAAAGAGGAAAGAATGATTGGCAATATTCACTTATGCAAACTTGCTTAGTGCAAAATGAACTTCAGCCATATTGGATGAAAGGAAATGAATGTGACTCAGAAAGTAGTAGTAGTCATCCAGCAGAAAGTACCCTCATGCCCGTGCTAAGCACACACCCCATATAGTGCTAGAGGGCTGAGTTCTTTGAGGTGATATTTAACGCAGTGATCAGTACAAGAATAAGGATAATTGCATCCTTGAAGGTCCAGACTTCCATAAAGTAGAACACATTAAACTTGTTATGGTTGATAAACTTGATATTGGTTATGAACCTCTAAATATAGGCATTGAAATTTTATGCAGTATCGAATACAACCTGTTTTTTCACTGGGTAGTAATTCCACTTTTTTTCATTTAAAATGCATTTTGTATAGATATGTGTGAGTGTGTGTGTATGCATACATATGTATGTAGACATACACACACACGGATATTTGTTAGATATATGGTAGAGCAAAGCAGCTACACCATCTGGTTTAGTGCCTGCACTCTAAAGTAGATAAAACTTTATTTTTCTTGTATCTTTCTGCTTAAATCAATCTTTTCAAATGACTTTACTTCAAAATAATGGAATCGTTTTCCCTCCCACTCCTATGAAAAGTTGTGACAAAATAGAACCTCTCCAGCCCTCCTCCCTTTGACAAAAACAGAAAAAGTTTTGAATATATTTTGATTTTACCAAAGACCTTTTTCTCTCCTAACTAGTCTTTGGCTAGTAAGTTTAGACCTGCTGTACTTCTCAACTGCTTGCAGAAAGTCATGAGTGTGTTGGCTTACTGTAGTCTTTATAAATGTATTTCTAATTTCTCAAGTCCTCTTCTCTTTGCCATGTCTCAGGTATGACAGTTGCACATATATAGAGAGATCTGCTCTCAGATTTCCTAACCAGTCCTTTCAATGCTTAGTGTGCTTCTTTGGGGAATAAAACATTAGCATCTAGGGAAAACGCTTTCTCCAAGTCTCTCATCAGGTGCATTGTATCCAGATATTGCTGAATCTGTTCTTTTACTTGATTTTACAGTGGCAATAATAACAATTTATAGTGGCTATTACTGCGTGTAAAACAGGGTTTTGCTATTTTCAGTGTAAAACACAAATATACTGTATATGCAGCTGGCTTCATGGCAAAATACAATATAAAGTTTATGAAACACTATGGAATACTAAGGGTCAAGTATTTGAAGAAGCCTCATGTGCTAGGAGCTTTCTCACACTGTTGTGATTGTTCAAGAACAGTCAAAAGCTTGTGTTAGTCTGGGCTGTTAACTGCAGGTTGAAAAAGCTATCTATAGTGGAGGTAGCTCTGTAAGCCAATAGTCCTGATCCTCCTTTGCCTTATGTCTTAGTAATTTATGCACGTGGAAAGCAGAGTTTCTCACACGTACTGCAGACCTCATATCTAAGGAGTCAGAGAAGTCAAGACTATGAAGTCCTTGGAAAGCACAAAACTGCAGAAGGGATGAATATGCTAGCTGGTGCTGAACCTTTTTTGCTTAGCAACTTAAAAATAAGGATGTTAGAGGCCATGATCTTTTGCATGATCTGGTCTCTTGTCTGGGTTCTGGAGAACAGGTAATAAGAGAATCCTGGCTGGGTGAGAAACCTTCCCTTCTTGGGCATCCAGGCACCTCAAGCAGCAACCTAGTGCTCAGATTTTTGGTTTTTTGCTTCCTACAGTTTTATATATTAAAAAAAAAAAAGAAAAAAAGATGAATTACTCAATTTCCTTTTCTCAGACCTTATGAAAATCCTTCTTTCTTTTTTCCTCCCCCTTTCTTGTGTGTGTGCGTGTGTGTGCGCACACGTGCTTGCATGCACACATCCATATTTTTCTGTGCTGTACATTACCCACGACACTCAGTTGTAAAGAATGCATGACAGCCATGACCATAGAACTGCGATACAGCAATGTTGTATGAAATGGGGCTGGGAAGGGAGGGCGGGAGACCAATGGTACACACTGAATGTACAGTCATTCCCTCCTTTCCTTGTCTGAATAGCTTCCAAATCTCATATATTCACAGGCAGAACCCAGCCAAAGCCCACAGCTGTCATGCATTTTCAACAGATTCCACAGGGCCTAGATGAGGTTTGAAGACATTCCTTTGCTCTTACACATTAGCTAAAAGGAATTACCGTAACATCTGATATTGTGGAAGTGGGAAATTTGCCATCTGACCTTGCCCAAAGCATTCCGGAACTGGGGGTCTGAGGATTTATTATCTCAGATGGCCTCCAAAGGTTGCCGAGGGCCTGTCTCGTGGTGTTCCTGCAAGACTCAAACAACCAATGTGCTATTCATTTGGAGGGATTGTGCAGTTTTGTGTGGCTGAAATAATGGGCAGACACATGTTACTGTTGCTCTCTGGATCTTTGTCATAGGAAAAGCATGTTCCATTGGAGTAATTCCCAGCTGTCAGTAATGTGCTGAAACACCACAGCCAATCATCAGAGAACAGGCCAAATAAACAGGATGTTCACAATGTGTATGATTGCATGAGTGTGTAACAAACTTTCTGCGCATTTCACAGTCTCATAATGAGATTGACATGCATTGCTTAATCTGCATCTGTCTGTTTAGGGAAGAAACACATAAACACCATGGAGACAATGTGCAAGAAAGCTCAGTTTCTTGGCTGCATGGCTGTTGATATGATAGGATAAAATCTGGTATTGAGTTGGAAATGAACAGTACTTCAGAGCTATTCATTTAGCTGCTGGGAAGTGCCCTACAGTCAGCCAAGTGCAGTTTGGTGAGTGTTCATGTAATCAGAGTAGTGGTTATAGCAACAGATGACAAAAGTGCCTGAGGATGATGCACAATTATTTTTTAAGGGAATATCTGAGGCACCATTGTTTTCTCTTTGTTTTGATTTCAGAATTTATTTTGTTCGCTCTATGTATGTAAAAAAATATGCACACGGAGCAAACCAACAAAGGAAAGAATGTTTACAGAAATCTATAATTACATAATAGAATAGCAAAAGCTATTGTGCTTTTAATTTGAAATCAGGACAGTATAATTAGAATGGCAAATACAAAAAGGAAGTCAATGTTCTCACCCCCCAAATCATGCATTTTTCCAGCACAGTGACTGTTAATGCACGTTAACTATCTAGTTGCAAGATCCTTAAGGATGCAAGGCACAGGTAGTCTATGCCTGTTAGACAATATATCTTTTTGCTTAATCTCTCTTTTTTCTGCTGGTAGCCCTTTTGGGTGGTTCATTGTTTATAATGTCATAAAACCTATCTCTATCTTGTTCTCATGAGATTTTTGTGAGTAAGATATGATATCCACTACTTAACTCATCCTAAAAAACAGATTTAAAGAAGGAAAA
>NW_020450816.1:2457825-2526798 GCF_003343035.1 Apteryx rowi
AAAAAAAAAAAGGACCTAAATCTGGATAATCTAAGAGGTACTCCCAAAATCTGTGAAACTGTGTCTGAAAAAGCTGTTATCTGCCTTATCACAATATTCAGGACTGTTGCTAGCTTTTCAGTCCTGTGGGAGAAAGTGTAATGTAAGGTTATTATGAAAGCAGCCATCGCAGCTTCATAGAAACTGCTTTCTGATATGAGCTCCAAGATGAAGTGTACTGCCTAAATGTGGTCTTTGCAGTGAGCTCCTGCAGAGGGCATTTCAAATGCTACCAATACTGGATGATGATGAATTTATTTACTGTATGGGGATAGACCAAAACTTAAGAAATTACATGCAGAATATTTCCTGACTGAGTATATCTAGTCAAGCTTTGAAAAACTGGGTGTTTTGCACTATATGAAATTAGAAAAATTGACCAAGAAATTAAAGTTGCATTTCACAAGATATGGTATTCCCTACCCCTATTCTTTCAATTTATCTCTGGAGACTTCAACTTAGGACATTGAGAACCTGACCCCCATTTCTCACAGAAACTCTGCAGAACAGTCACAGGTGGTAGTACGGAGCACTAATAGACTATCTTCAGACTATCTGCTTAGCATTTTCAGTGTGTGGGACTACTGCTTCCCAAGAATACAGTGAGGAAGACTACCTCTTTACTAACAAGAAAAGATGGACTGAAGTCAGAGGATGTCAGAAGAATGGGGGAGTGGGGAAGGAGGGAGGAGTGAATTATTTCTTCTTCTAGCCCAGACTTCTGGGAAGATGTAGGAGAGAGTGACTTCTGTACTGGTTGTTAGGGTATGACTATTCTGGAAATATAAGTGCTGTAGCAAAAATTCAGGCAATATGAGTCAACAAACAGCATGAGAAAGAACAAAAAAAAAAATCCCGTGATGTGTCCATCAAGATGCCAAAATTGCAAGTGAGCATGAAGACAGAACTTAGTCACAGTTGATGGAGTTGGAAGAGTGTAGGAGATGGGATGCCAACTCTGAAGTTGTTTGAAATAGATCTGACATAATATGGCTCACGCTTATTCAAAGAAGCCATTTTATTTCAGTGGCGATCATCTTGTAGTGGCATTATCTCTAGCCTTTGTGGGGTTTATGGGAATGGAATTTATGGGAATTCTTTGTTGTTGCCTGAAATATTACCATCTTGTTTGTAAAATGTGGGAAATGGAGGAAGATGGTGATGTTTCAGGATAGGTCTAGTCTGATAGGGCAACTAGAGTTTGGAAATGGAAACCAGAAGGTGTACAGTTTGCCACTGGACAAACACAAACTGCACAGCATTGAGCGCAAATCTCCATCGGTCTGGCCTTAAACATGCCTGAAACTGTTCTTTTTATAATTGGTTTGTTGATACAACTTGTTATCTTTGTAACTTATTCATGATTTTCACATTTGGAGTGCTATCCCAGTTCTCAAGTACTAAGAATTTTTCTTCCCTTTCATAAAATCTTCCATTATGTCCAATTCTGTTTCATTTTTGCTTCCCACTTAAAGCTCCTGCTGAGGGAGCATAGTTCCTGCTGAGTGGGCATGGTTTCAACAGATAAAGGCAAAAGTGTGGCAGGGACTGAATGTCAGCAGTCAGCAGGGTGGAAACAGCACCTTTTCATAGCAGCTCTGCACCTCTAGCAATCAACCCTATAGCTGCACAGTCTGTGTCCCTCTTCATGCTCAACAGACATTGGTAGATCCAGAGTCTTTCCTCCTCTTTTGCTGGAAGCCTTCTCCCTCCTACAGTGTTCTCACCACAAAAACTTGAGTGACTTCCTTTCCTTGCCTTTAAACACTTAGATTGCTGTCTATCTTCCTGTCAACTCATAGGAGGCTGTCACTGCTATTACAGATCTCTTCAGGTACCCTGAATAGGATAGCATTTGGAAACTGAACATGCTCCTGAGTATATAATGAAAACTAATGTAGCATACAAGATTTTGTTTTCCTAACTTGATTAAATTATGAGATACTATAAATGGATAGATTCTGGTACAGGCATAAATAAACCAGAGTAAGTTCCCTACTGTACTCTAAGTTTATAGGTAGATTATAAAATTAAACCACTACAATGCTGCCACCCTGATTTATTTAATTTGACCTGAGATATTTATTAGCCAGGACATTCTAGGTCTCTTACAAAGCAATATTCATGAGAATTAAATGTTTCTGCTAAGCTAAACTACTTTAATACTGACATTCTTCCCTAGAACCAAAGAAGAGCATAGCTAGGATTTCCGTAGAAAGATCTCTAAGTTTTTTTTCTTGTTTTGTTTATTGCTATTATTACTGCCAACTAAATTAGACTCTTTTTCTATTCTTCTGTAGCTTCTGAAACTGTGTTCAGCTGTACTTCCCGAGAGCTCACTTAGCAATGCAAATGCATTATGGAATCAATGGGGAACAGGAAGAAGACAAGCAGAAAGCCGTAAATATCCAATACCAATTTATTACTCTGACTTTATAATGGCTTGAACAGATGTGATATTTTATCTTCATGTAGGTATACAATTATTAATATTTTAAGACCTTTCCCGACGAGTGTTGTTGCTGTTCTTGCTAATCCGTAACCCTTTGTTTGTTAATTTCATATTCATCTTCATAATGAATAGTAATCCTCATCCATACAGCAAACAACATGTTTCTCTCCCAAAATGCATTGTATTGTATAAAAGACCCTTCCTGGCCATACTACTTCATTCTGTAACCATATGGATATGGTTAGTTACCAATAACTAATTTGGGGGAGTGAATGCCTTAATTTTGAATGTAGAAGAAATCTGCGGGTTTATACGATTTGAAGATGCTAAGTTATTTTGCTCCTGTTGCCCAACTCATTGAAAAGTGGAGCAGAGATAAGTCTGGTTGTTTGGTAGAGTGATGAGAAGCAGAGAGGAATTCCTGTAGAGCAAAATACAAATTGTGTGGGTCTGATTCTCACTGTCAAATTGACCCCTCTATCCTTCTATAATATCTCTGGCTGACAAGCTTAGGGTCATATCAAACAACTATTTTAGCTCTGTAAAAGGCTGAGATTGTCAGAGATTAGTAAAAAAAAATGGCAATCACTTGCCTCTTTAGGGTTAAGTTTTCTAATGGGTTAAAATTTGGGTACATTTAATCAATTCTCTGCCACTTCAGGAGCCTCAGGAAATGGTGGCGTATTGATGTGTCCCTATTTTAAGGCCTGTGGTATACCCTGTAGGCTCGAGAGAGCTTGATACAGGATTTGAATGTGAAATTCAATGACAGGAAGTCACAGCATCTGATCTAATGGTGGTAGTCATCAAGAGAGGATCTAATGGTGCTTTCTAGCTTTAGGGAGTTATGAGTTCTTCAATGGGATTATAACAGAACATTGTCATCATCATCATCAGCAACAGTTGTATATGTATGTGTGAGATATGATGTTCTTTATTTTCATTTTATTAATGATTCTGTAGAGCCTGCTCCTGAGTGCGTGCGTCTTCTAGAATGCATCTAGAAAGGTCTTGTAAAAGAAATTTGAATGGAGGTTAGGATAACAAAAATGACAATTTATATGCAAGTAATCTTGGTTAATTCTGAGCAACATGGGAAAAGCAAGTTATTAAGAGGGCATTAAACCTCAGTAGGGGAAGAGCCATGCACATGGCTTCCGGGAGTTTGTTCTATCCAGAGATGATGTTTGAGAAACAGATAATAGAGGTGACTTGTGAATGACTGACAGACCAGTAGACATGCTTGGCCATCAGCAAACGTGGGTGGTAACACAAAGCTTGACAAGGAGAGATAAAGAGGGAAGGGACAGTAACACAGAACTTGGAAACTGATGATAAAGAACTTTAACTTTGCAACTGATAACTAAAAAGGGCTCTGAAAAAGAAGAGTGATACGATCGATTTGGTGAGTCAAAAAGACAAACTTCAGCTGTATTTTGCATATTTGGGAGGAACGAAAACAGTAATAGACAGGACGAGAAATTTAGGTATGGAGCTGGAATAAAAATACTAGGAAAAGGGAGGAAAAATTTGCATGGTCTCGTTATTCAGGCAAGGGTGAGGATGAGGAGAGAGGAGGCAAAGGGTCATTTCTAGATTGTGCTTTTGTACAACAAACAGAGATAGAGTAAGATGTTAACATCAGTGAGGGAAAAGTGGGGGAAAGAAGAGAAAAGAGAAAAACCCTTGGACCGCTGTTAGGGGGAGAAACAAAAGAAATCCATTAATTAGGCAGCTGTCTCAGGCTCCTTAATGCTGCTCTCTGTTTTCCTTTTAGGAATTATTGCTGGACACAAATGAGAATTTAGTCTCATGTGCATGCACATCTAAGATTTGTGTGTGTGTGTGTATGTAGCCAAACTTTGGAGAATTTTCAGCTGTTAATACTTAGTGAAGGCTTCTTTTCAGTTAAGAAAAACTTTAAATAAAATACAATTCATCCTGCTAATGCAAAGGCTGGGAGAAAGAATCATGGGTCAAAAGATTAAGAAAATGTTCAGGTTTTGAGCCTTCTTTGCAAGACTGAAGGCCTCTCAGAAGGTCATGTGACTTAGCCTTACAGTTTGAAGATGTTCTGCTAGTCTTAATTTTATCTTTCAGATATATTTGGTACCTAATAATTTGTTCCTTTGCTTAATAAAATTGGTTGAGATCCTCAGGCACAAACTACTACTTAAAATGCAAACTCTGAACTTATTAAGTACAAATTGTGTACTTATTTTATTTAGGGAGTTAACAAACTCTATGAATAGAAGGGCCAGACAAACCACTGTAAAATTTCTATTCTATTACTTTGGAAAATCCTCCCCTTTGCCCTCCCTCTCCTAACCACAACCACACATATATCTGCTATTTTGAGGAATGCCAACATTGTTCTCAGTTGTATTTTCCTTGCAATTTTAGTGGTTATAAATTGAATTCTTCATCTTCTACTCTGGTTCATATTTTTTAACCTAAATCAAATTCATATGTCAATCTCCAATTGACTAATGCATGCCATATAAACTTAAGCAACAAGACTGTGAGCCATACACTGAGGATGACATAATACTTGATAAAATATCAAATATTTACCAAGCTAGAGCCAGTGGAAACGGCTATCCATGGCAGAAGCAGAACTGCGAAAGGGAGAAACATCAGCTAACTTAGCTAGCTTTTGACAAAAAAAAAACCTTTGACAGTCTAAAAATAATAGCCCTTTAGTGCTGTAAATAAGCAAAGTGTACTGTTTGTTGATGATATGTTGGTAGTTAATGAGAAACAGGACTAAACCCGCAGTGGGCATAAGTTGCTATAACTCCACTGAAATTAATATAGCTCCTCTGATTTCCATCAATTAAACATCTGTCCCCAAATCTAGCTGTGAATATTATTTGCAGAGTAAGCCAACTGATTTTTTTGAAATCCATGTTGATGTCAGTTTCTGCAGATTCTCATTTTACTTGTCCCTGACTCTTGTGACATCTAGTATTTTGCCTCCCTAAAAAACAAGTAGAACCCTTTCCAGGTAACATGAAATGCATCCGTTGAGCTCTTTCCTTGCTTATCGGTTTGATCACATTGCCTCCCTGTTTCATATCTCTCTGCTGGCTCCTCATCTGTTACTGCATCAGATTTAAACAACTTGCCACCACTTTCACAGTTTTGTGTGTAAGAACAGCTTGCCCTCCTTAGCTGTCCTCCCACATCAAACTTCCTGTTCCCATTCCTCCCCATCTGCTCCTCCAGGATTCCCAAATCCATCTGCTTCTCATATTATCACCATGTTTTTTTCATGCAGTCCCTGCTGAACAGCATAGCCTGCCTGAGTCAGTTTGCAAGACTCTTGCCTTATATGTTTATATTCAAGTCTTTTTAAGGTTCCTGCTTCATCTGTGACTTGCACTTTAGAAGAACCCTTTTTGCTATTCCATTTTATCTGTCTCCTCTGAGATGCATGGGCCCATAAGGCAGGAGCAATTCCTTCTTGAATGTCTAGAAAACACCCGTCACCCCATGATCATGAACAATAAATCCTTATGGTGACTTGGAATGTTCTCTTAAATGCACTGTGAGATGTTACTGGAGTTGTCTTAGGAATTTTTTAATTAAAAGCTCCTATCTTTTGTCCTTATTTACTGCTCGAAGGGAAGTTCTTTCATAAAGCTCCTGCCCTTCACTCGTGGAAGGAAGTGTTCAGATATTCCTGCGGCGCAATTCTGTTCACCACTACTTCATGCAGATCCTGCTGGGAAGTGGCATGATCTGTGGTGAGAACTAATGCAGCCATTTGCCCAGCTAGGGAATTCCCTTTAAAGAAAAGAGCACTGGAACAGTGTTAAAAATGGATCCAGTGAAGAAAAGGACGCCACAGTTTAATCAGAAACTAGGAACCCCTATTTACAAGCCTTGATTTTTTTGAACTGATATTTGGCTTCAGTGGGTCTAAGCCCACCCAGTCTAATGCCTGCCCAGTTCTCATTTAAGAGAAATTTGAATCTAAGCATTATATAGAATTAAGTTCTGACATAGTGAAATGGGATATAAGGCACAAATGTTACTGAGAGGAAGGGAAATTGAGGTGAACCCCAAAGTCTCTGAGGAACAAAAGCACAGTAGGAACTTTTCACCAGCCAGTCATTAAAGGGACCGTCAATGGTAATTTATTTACCTCTCAGTGATGTAGAGCTGAGCCAGCTTTCTGAGATTCATACCTGATATTTAAGCCTCTTCTGTATTTCCCCTGACTCTAATTAGGCTGAAAAACATTTTGTTTAACTCATAGGCTTATATAGTTTAATACCAGAAGGGACTATGAGGTTATCCATCATTAACTTCTGACTAGTTAATTCTCTGCTGAACCCTATAATTTATGTTTGACTAAAGTGTATCTCATAGAAAAGTGTCAGTTTTGATTTGAAGAGATGGAGGATCCATTACTCATTTTTTTCCTCATTCAGGTGTAAATAATTAGCTTAAAAATACTTTATTTAAATATGTCCAGTTTCACTTTCCAGCCATTGGATCTTGAAATATCTTTCTTTGGTAAAGTTAAGAATCCTTTGGTGTCTGGTATTTTCTGTTCCTGAAGGTATTTACACACTAAGATTCCTCTCAAGTCTTCTCTGTTAAAGTGAACAAAATGAGATCTTTAAGTGTGTCTTATCTCAGTGTAAAAAATTTTCTCCAGCCCTTATTTTTTGTAGCTTTTTCCCCCCTCAGTCATTCTAGTTTTCTTGTCGTCTTTTTAGAAAGTGAACACCAAAACTATGCAAAAATATTCCTTAGTGGCTTCATCATAACTTGTCTAGAGGTTAAAACACACTCCTTCTGCTCAGTACTCCTCTGTTTATGTGTCTTTGGTTTCATTATTTAGACTTGACAAAGCGTTAAGCTCAATTTAAATTACCTGCATACTCTGACATCTAAATCCCTTTCTAGTGCTGCTTTAAAAGATAGTCTCCCACTGTATGTCTGGCTGTAGGTCAGTATTTATTTATAGATCACCAATAAAAATGCTGAATTGCATTAGACCTAATACCAGTTTGTGAGGGCCTACCCCAGGCAAACTTGCATTCAGTGACTATTTTCCATTGACAGATGATAAAAAGCTAGTTCTTAATCCATTGATATGTGTCTTATTGCATAGTACTAAAGAAATCAGGACTGCATGTCTTACAGAAATCTACGATTATTGCATCTGCGCAGTTACTTCCATTAATGGAATGTATAATCTCCTCAAAAGACTGAATGGGATAGAATATGTTTGACAAGGTCTATTTTCCATAAAAACATGCTGACTGGCAGTAATTATGTTCCTATCCTTGAGTTCTTTATCAATTCAATTCCTTATTAGTTTTCCATTATTTTGCCTAAAATGGATGTCAGACAAACCAGCCTGTAATTACCTACATCATCCAACTTGCCCTTTGTGAGTACTGGCAAATCATTAGCATTCTTCCAGTCTTCTTGAATTTCCCCATTATTAAAAGATTTAATAAAAATTAACTTCATCAGGCCAGATACATACTCAATGAGCTCTTCTAGGAATCCTCTGTGCCTGCTATCTTGGCCAACTGATTTTAAAGTGTTTATAGTTAGCTGATATCACTAAGCATCTTCCTTGACTGTGAACTTCATCATCCAGTGATACAAGTCCATTTCTCTTCTTTTTGAGGAATCTGCTGTTTCTAGTTGAATATTAACATTTTAACCATTCCTAACTGTAGTGGACCCTGAGCTCAGTACTAAGATATTTTTATGTTGTTGATTTATTAAAAAAAAAACCTTCATGTTGTCCTTAATACTGCCATCGTTCATTTTTAAGCTTTCTTTGGCAGTTTTCTGCACTGCATAACTCTCATTTTTTATGGATCACTGTCTGCTATTTTTCCATGAGTTTTATATAGTAACCTTTCTTCTCCATTGGTATCTTAATTTTTGACCCAGCTGGTGGTTTAGTCAGGTTATCTTCTTTCTATGGATATGAATTTGTGGCCTTTTCCCATATGGTGAACTTTTTCCCAAAATAATTTCTGATTCGTTTCTTTTGTAATTTTTCCTCTCAGTGAATTTTGCTCAAAAATTTTCTTAGCTTTGGGAAGTGAGCTGTTTTGAAGTAATCCATATATATCTGAGTAACTAAATATGCCACTAACCAGTCCTGTTTGCCATGCAATATGGCTTTAGCCATGTTGGCTGAACCTTGCAATAGTTAGCTCAGTGTGCCAGAAATGCTTCTGGACAGGCTAGTAGCTCTTGCTCTAGAAGCAGACATGCAAAAAAGTATACCAAGGTGATTATTTCTCATCAAATTGTTATATAACGCCAAGCAGTGCTGCTGAAACAGAAGATTTGCTACCAATTTACAATGATCATATCAACCTTTTTTCAAAAATTTGTAAGTTGCCCAAACTATCGGAGTGGGCATAGTTCTTGCTTAAGAGAAATTTTTGTTTTAAAATGGGTTTAAGTCAGTGTTAAGCTGGGGCTTGGGGCTGCTGTGGGAAGGGATATTGGTTTAAGGGTACAACAAAAAGATGACGTTCAAAAAAACTGATCTTAAATGGTAATATTGTGACATTTCCCATAGCTTCCAATAAGCAGAAAACATTGTTTTCAAGAGTGCTATATATGGAAGCACATACTTCCTATCTGGATTGTTTTAATGGGGTTGCTTTCAGAGATGAATGCCTATCATGGTGTTAAGTAAGCTTTTTGTAACAATAACTTGTTTGTAGTGCTACTGCACATCTATATGCGGGTGGCAGTAAATCCTAACTGTCTTCACCTACCTTCAATGTTAATATGAGATACAAACAAATCCTTGTTTGTATTAAAAATAACCCATTAGATAGCTTTCAGAGGATGTGCAGCTCTTTTGGTTACTGGCTTTGGTTAATGAAATAAAATTGACAAAGGAAAGCGCAGAAAAGATTTATTGTTACATAAATCTTAGATATATTTGGTACATCCTTGGAACAACAGAACTTTAGACGTTAGTTTTAAATAGATTTACAGGAGTCAAAGGTCATAGTTCCTGAAAACAGAGGAAACTATGCATAGAGATTGTGTTTATTTTCAGTCTCTTAAAAAAATCAAATGAAACCATTCCGTGTATAAAGCAGAAGCACTTTGTTATGAGTAGCAGAACCAAGGATTGTGGATATTTTCATCTCCCTGGTTACTGTGTGTAACAAAAACAGATGTAGAAAAACTTGTGGCTTTTTTTCATCGTTACTTGCCTTAACGGTTTTTTTTTAATTACAGTTTGTTTAAATAAATACAGTAATTCTCATGGAACATCTATCCGTAGAGTGTGCACCACAGCAACTCACAGCAGCCTGGAAGGGGAGGCAGTGTGTGGTAGTCTCTGAGGAGGGAGTCTGGTAATAGATCTGTGCCACCTTTCTAAATGAGTGACAGCTGAATTACATGGTTTTACTGCAGGATAGATGAAGATATATTTGCAGGATAGATAAAAACCGAACAGTGAGATGTTTTTCCACAGACTGAATGCCAAAAATTTAATTTTAAATAACCCATTTAAAAAATATAAACAGTTCTAAATGAAGATTATTTTCCTCAATTGTTGAGTACAAAAGTTGTGGTTATTTAAAGCTGAAGCACAGAATGATACAAGTCCCCATTTTGACTAGACTGGGCATAACACTAGCCTCCTTTGGACAGGCTGCACACCAGAGGCTGGATCATCATTACTTTCCTGATGAATCCAGTATTTTTCCATAGAGGACTCTCCAGGATCATACTTCTCCTATCCATTCATTTTAATCTAATTTTTGATTTATACACTAAGGGCATTCCTGGCTTTATTTTTGGTTTAAATAGCTCATGGTCCTTGAGTTATTAGAAGAATTTTACTCAATGTCTCTTACAGATCTGCCTTTTATAGTGCATAAAATACAGTTCTTCATGATGCTTAGGAAGCAAACAGTATTCCCCTCTCTTTTTCTACTACAGAATAGTGACTAGTCATATCACTACTCAGTGATTGGACTGTTTATGAAATTCCGTCCTGGCTCACATCGTAGCTTCCCCAGAAAGCTTAGAACAGGGCAGCTCTGTTGCCTGAGTGCCTGGGAAATCGATGGGCTACATTTGATGTCAACTACTATAGCTGTGGTTCATCAATTTGTAAGGCAGTGGATTTCTTCCACTGAGCAGTTGCTTTTGGAACATACTGGTGCATAACATAATACATGAATGTATTTATTTATTTGTGGTGTTCTTATCAGAGTAAAAGCTAGGTGCTAAATTGCACTGAATCAATAGTGTTAGAGTCACTGCAACCACTCGGCTCTGTCCCTACCTGTGTGCAGATCTGTGTATAACTGAACACGTTCTGGACAGATTTGTGAGCATGGAAGTGTTTAGTGGAAGTACACAGCCCCTCTGAAAGCCCTGGATGTTATAGGCACTGAGGAGGCTGAAATACCTGGAAATTATCACAGGCAGAAGAGAAAATGTAAATGGAAAGAGAATAGGTAGAGCAGGAAAGAGGAGTGAGTGTGCTTATAATTGTATTCCAATAAAGATAGGAATCCACAAGCCAATTTCTGTTTTGAGATTGGGGATCACAGCAAGTACAGCAGATCATAGGCAAGTCTGAAGAATAAGCCTAGTGAAAAGGCTTACACATAAGCTTAGCACTTCTGCTGCTTATATGTTAGGAAACAGTGCATTTTCTATCATGAGCACAGCTATCTATCCACATAATGGAAGTTTTGCCAAATACCTTGTATTTACTACAGCTTCAAAGGCAGTATTTACGTGGTATTTGTATGGCCTAATTTTAGTCATCCAAGCCCAATACTGTTTTAGACACTTCATTTCCCAGGGTCCCTATGTATCCAATAGAAAGAAAGAAGCTAACATCAGTAGCAAAAATATCCTCCTAAGCGTTCCTCTGCTTCTATCTTGCAATCGTTTAGCTAGAGTTTGCCACAGTGTGGTCTTTCAGCTTTTGTGATGACAATTCTAAGTGTGTTTGAGCAATACGTCAAATCTATAATGCGTAGTTGATATTTAGGATCAAAATCTTTCAGGGCAGTTAGGCTTTTGAAATAATATGTTCTCAAGTATCTTACCCTGAATTCTTTTTTCTTGATATTCTGTTGTGCTTTCTGAAGTCATTTATGAGATGTTGGCCCCCAAAAGCTGGTTGTAGGTTCCATTTTGGCAAAGGGCTTCCTCAGAGGCGTATGTCAGGGTTGTTTGTGCACAGACAATTTCATACTGCTCTCTCAGTGAATCCTTTTTATTATCATGATTGTCTGGCAAAGCTGATCTCTGAATCGGTCACTAGCCCACGCTGCTGTCATGTAAGCAGTAGATCTCACAGCAGCTAGCAGTGCTTGTACTTGTGTTTTGTCATGAAGGAAATCCTTTGTGTGTGTAATATACCTGCCAGTCCCCAGCTTTTGGCAATTGAGAGTAACAGGATTTCTCAAAGTGAGGGAGTGTAAGTGCAGGGGCCAGGAGCAGATGCTGGGCATTGCGGATAGTGTTAAAGCACTGTACAAAGCCAGATTTAACTGCTCTCAGTCAGTCAAAGCTGACCCGTTAGGTATAGCCAGGGCACATTCATAAAGAACGAAAGGTCAAAGTGTCAAAGACTCGGAATAATCAGCCAACAAAATGAACGGAAAAAAATACTAGTTCCCTTTTTTCCTTCACTTGGGGATTGGATATTTGCCACCAAGCTTCAGATGTAATTAAAGCAGGGGCCTTGTTCGCAGCAGGTACAACAGAATACCTTCTTTCATAGCTGCTGGACTACAATAATACTGTTTCTCTTGCATCAGAAAGATTATTTTGTTCAAATACTTCTTTGGGGCATAGTTCTTTCTACACTGTGTGTAGAAACCTACAATCCCAGTACAGGTCATCTGTTCCTTCCTTCCTTTCAGGTTCTGCTTTTTAGACTGGGCAGGCTCCCCTGCTCCTCAGGGAAGCTCTGGGAAGCCCTGATTCCACAGGCACAGCTATTGGCAAAGCAAGCGATAATGATGTAAAGGACTGAGTTAATCAGACTACAGTTTTACTTTTGGAAGACAGTGAAAAGTCTGTGAGGTAGAGAGGGATGATATCTGCATTGGTGTGTCCAAACATGTCTTGTAACAGTCAAAAAATGAAGATGTGAGAGTTGTTCCTCTGCAGACAGATGTAATCAGTGCCTGTATATATTGAAGCTGTTGGGTGTCATATTTCCGCTTGAACACATCTTGCAGGAGACTTCCAAATGTAGTGAAGTTATGAAATAAGTAAAATACATAAGTGAATAACATAAAACCAGTTACTCTAAATGTTCTTGTTTTTAGTGCAGTTGTATCTGCATATCGCATGGGAGAGATGTGCCACCCAGAAAAGCTTTGGGGATTTTCTGCAAAGCTTTCAGCTTTCCCTTTATGATTGTGGGTCAGGTAGGAAAGTCAGGCTGTGAGGACTGTGATGGAAAAATTATGTTTGTACTTACATTTTACACACAGACCTTGGGTCTATTTCTTTAAAAAGCTACCTTACGGTGCTGCTATTTTGTGAATATCTCTTCTAAGGTTTGAGAAATCCACTCTGGTTCAGTTGAGCATGATGGACTTAGGTATATTTTACTGTTTATAAATCCAGCTGGTTTCCAAATGTTCTGGGGTCTAGTCTAGCCTTCTAATATAATTATGAAAAAAAGGTCAGGCTAAATGTCAGGTGTTGACAAAGTACTGATTGTTTCCACTTTGCAGGCTTCATAAATGTCAAGAGAAAAGAACTCTGCTGTCTTGCCTTATTAGAAAAGAATTTAGTGAATGTAATGCGTCTGAAGAGTATTAGCTTGGCAGCACGGCAAACAGTCTCAGTCTCCCTCCATACCACGTACTTCATGGAGGATGGATATACAGGTTTCTCCATTTTGAATTTATGCTCTATATGCTCAGAGGTCGAACATGTGACTCAAATCTCTTTCATTCTCATTTTCCCTTCAAAGTTCTGGCCTTGCTGTGGAAGTTACCCACTAATCTGTGTCGTTGTATGTTTTTTTTTCTTTAATTTGCTTGAAGAAGTACTCTTTGAGCATGATCAACTCCTTGTCAATGTGCTTGCAGTCACCGTTACCCTGCACTCAGCTTACTCTGTCCTCGCTGCTAGTTAATACCTATAGTAACGTGGTACCTATTGCCAGGAATTAGCATGTCCTGCAGCAGTCTTAGTCATCCCTATCAGTCAGCATTTCATTCGCATGCATCCACCAAGTAAATACATTCACCTTACTTGCTCTTGACTGTCTGGTCCTAACATGTAATAAGAGGGATTTTGAAGAAAGTGAATAATAATGCTGGTAAAAGTAACTGTCCTGGAGAATTGCTATATTCATGTGGCCACAGCACAGGCAGTTAAGTACTGACCTAGATTTCTGAGGGCCTTTTCTTTCCTATCCTGCATGAAGACACCTAGAAATTAAGATTAATACTGAAGATAAATTCATGAATATACATGAAATTCTAGTTTCAGCACATAGTATCAACGCACAAAGACTGGGCTTTGACCATTCAGGTCAATGGGAACTTTCAGGTGATTAACAGTATTCATACACACTTGCAGGATTATCCTGGAAACTATAAAAGACAGTTTTAAAAATAGTTTATTTAAAAATAAAACTATATCGAGAGCAGATGTTTTCTCAGTCACACCACTGTGAATTAATTTAGAGTATATCCTTCACTTTTTAGTGTATTTCACTCAGATTTGCCTGTTTAAATCTCAGACAAAGGAAAAGTGGACAAAATGTTCTCTTTTGGCAGGAAGCTGTCTCTGCATTTTAAATGCATGCTTTAAGGGCAGCTATCAGTAATTGCTCTTTTTTATAACTATGATAGCGTGTGTATGCTTTGTGTGATGTCTTTGTCTATCACAGAGCAGTCTGGCACAAAAAAAAGTATGTGAAAAGTGGGTATGGACAGCAGAGATTGCTCTTGATCTGGGCAATTGGTGGTTGCCTAGAACACCAAGAGGAGGCTTTTTCCATGCCACCTGGGAGACTACAAAAGGCATTCATTTTAAAAGAAGACTGGGGTAATTACCACTACATTTATGTTAGAGGTTAACATTAGTGTTATTTCCTCTATTGCCTGGTTTTACAGAATGTTATGCCCCACTGCTTTTATTAGATCCAAGCAATGGATGAAATAAGTGTTATTAACCTCTAACACTTGAAAAAATTGGTCTTAAGAAAAACGGAGACAAAGCTGGGCAGTTGTTTTTCTCTGTTAGGTGGGTGAGGTGCCCTAAAACATTGCAAATTTCATAGTTATTTCATATGTATCCATGGAAAAAAAAATGAAATAAAATAAAAACTCTGGAAGTTAGTAAAATGCTTGCAGTTTGTCTTAAGTCAGTGAAAATTTATATCAAGTAGAACAACAAAAGCTCTTTACTGAGCATAAAGTCATTTGAATTTAAGAAACACTAATGTGAGTCTTAACCTAAAATGTTAACAAAATATATTTCATTTACATCATATTTGAGTCAGAACCATTTTAGACATAGTCCATTAGTCTATACAGGACCTTGGACGTTGCTAGTTAAAAGAATTCCAAGACCAGGGTGCTTAGGATCGTTAGGGAGTTTTCACGTGACACAGATTTAACAAAAGTGTATATCCTGTCATCTTTAGACAAAGAAATCCCCGGAGGAGGAAATCAGAAGCAATATGGCTAGATAAACTGGGATATGGAATTCCTGAGGTTAGTTCCTCGGCTGGGCACAAGCCTCCAATGTTTGTGACCGTGGATGCGCAGCTCTTGGTTCTTGCTCCTCACCTGTAGCATTCGAATGACAGTGATTCTCACCAGGCTGTTTGAAAGTTAATTTGATTAGTAATAGGAATAAGGGAACTTGAATACTGGGATCACTGTGATTGTAAAAGTGCCAATGACCATTGGCTTGTCTGAGTCTAGCTCCAGTTGCCCAATGATTTAAAACACTGTCAAGTTAAAACTAAAAAATTGGATGTAAAATTTTCCTGAATTTCAACTTATTTTTAATGTCTTATAACTAATTTTATTGCAGCTAAAAGTACTTAAAATCATCATCCTTATTTTTTAATTTCTGATTTATCTTTGTCCATTTGCCAGCACAGCCTTTGCTAACCTTACAAAGAATTAGGTCTCAGCATCAGGACAGTGGATCCAGACATAGTTTGACTTTTAAACTTCTATTTAAATTCTGCTTTCTTCCATATGAGTTAAGTGCTCTTTGCAAAACTGTTGCTTTTATCAATCTGGTTCTTCATTTCTTAAGATGAATCTTTCACACAGTGACCTTGGGAACACTGAGGACAAAAGAAAAAGGTTTTGAGGAAAAAATGCTGTTGCAAGACTACAGACATTGTCGGGAAGAAGTAGGAAAAAGAGAACAGATGTACCGGAGCCATTTTAATTTATTAAACACGCACATGCACACCAACCTACCGACTTCTAATTACCGGTGTTTTTCTGAAGGCTGATATAATCTCCTGTATGGAGCTCTCCCAGTACTCTACATTTTGGGAAATTGAACTGATAATCTCATTGGTCTTTCTTATCTCTAATTACTAGGAAGTTATATTTTATTCCAAATTGGAACTTTTTAAAAGAGTCTAACTACCTGTAGATGATAAGGGTATGTGTCATTGTTTGAAATGAAAAATCTGCTTTAGATCCATGTGAAAAAGAACAAATCCTTTTAAAAGTGGCATTAGAGGCTTCTGTAAGGCTCTTGTATAATTTCTGTAGGTAGCACTTACAGAAGGGAGCACTCACTTGCAACACCATCTCTATAAACACGTTATTGCCCTTCTTTAATATTACTGAAATTTAGAAAGTAAACACTGTCATTCTCCAAGTTGCTTTGTGTTCAGTGACCCAACTAACCTACTTGGGGAATATTCCGTTTTTACTTACTTTGTTAATGATCTCTTCAATTGCTTAATTGAGTATTTTAAGCCAATAAATTACCCTTCAACATTTCTGTCTGGAGGCTTAGTCAGTATCCAAAACAAGCTTGTCATTAACGAACACTTTCTCAAACAAAAGAGAAGAAGGCAGCAGATCTGAATTGTGACCGTTGTTTGGTTCCCTTATTCTAAACACATTAGTACACTGTATTTCCCCACTTATATAGGCTTTTGTATGGTGAGCATGTGACTGTTTAAATGTCCCAGCAGGGCATCCAGAGATGGCGAAAAAAAAAAAAAAAAAAAAAAAAAAGGAAAGAAAAGAAAAAAGAAGAAAAAGAAAAGAAAATTGTTTGGAACAATTTGCATTAGTTCAAGGGCAATGTTAAGCATTTTACAGCTGGTTTATTGCTATTCTTGTGCTGTTTAAGCTGTCTTTCATGTCAAAAGTCCTTTCCTGCTTACAAATCATGGGGAAGAATTGTGGCCACCACGCTGTTTGCCTAAGCTCCTCCAGGGGCTCTGGCCCTTTGATCATGGATATCGTTTGCAATCAAGTTAAAAATAGGGGGCTGCTGAGATAAGCACAGGTTGTGAGAGCAGAGCAGCTTTCCGTTTGCTTTCAGACTTTGTTCTTGCCTTCTCTTGTATGGGAACGTGTGAGCTGGGCCCAGAAGGAGCTGCCTTGGGGGTTGTGGAGCTGCGTTTGCAGGAGTTGGGGAGGTTGCTGAAAGAGCGTGGCTTCCTGAGAGCACAGTTCAGCTTTGCAAGAACCCCATGTTCACAAGCAGGCTTGCAAACCTGAACCTCCATATGTAAAATTAACAAATGGAAAGCTACCTTGGGCTTTGAGGAGGATTCAACTCAGTGCCAAGATTTTAGTGTTTCCCAGCTCTCTTCAGTGAGAAGCAAACTCTTTTTAAAAATGAAGATCAATTCCTCAGGAATTCCATTAAAATCGTCTAAGAGGCCTCTGCTTTCTAAAGTTGATAGAAAGTCTCGGTTGACATTGGGCATTAGGCCAAGTTGTAAGTGGCTGTATTTTGGGGAAAAGTCTTCAAAATAGTGCATTTATTTTTATGCTGGAAGTGGAGTAGAGAAAAGTTTTCTTGAACAGTGTTTGTGTGCCCATCAATAGTAGAATCCCTTAGTCTGAAGAAGAAAAGACTGCACTGGAAGTGAAGTAAATAAAAATATCCCCCCCCTCCAAGTACATCAGTTTTATTTTTGTATCATTGTCTTTTTAAATTATACTAACACCTCCTTGTGGAAACAACCAGGTTTAGGATAGAGAGGTGATTAATTCAACCTGAAAATTTTAGTCCTTGAAAAGATCCAAATAATACAACACATAGTCCACAGAGAGGTTGTATAGCCCACGTATAGACTAACTTTATTATTATTATTATTTATTTGCTTAATTATATTGCTTAGGAACCCGAGTCATGAACCACAAGCTGTTGGACTAGATGCAAAAACAAAGTCAAGTAAGGAAAAAACAGTTTCTGCAGGCCTTTTGTAACCAGTGATCTAACTACAGGGAGAGCCAGACCAGCTGTCACAGCACATCAGCAACCGATGTTTTTTGTAGCCCTCATGGCAAAAGAGATTTTTCAGGAGGGATTTGAATGTGGATGCAGAGGTAGCTTACAACTGTTTTTTGCAAGACATGCAGCTTATATTTCATGTGATAGAAAAGAGGGAGCCAGAGGATATGTAGAAAAGCATGGTGCTGTTACAGCTATGGTGTTTAAAGGATATCAGGGAGAAAAGATTAGAAGGGAGAAGCACATTTTATTAGGTAGATAGATTTATTTGGGATCCCACCTCCCAAGATCTTAAGAGGGGCTTGTGTGCCTGGAAGATTATTATTTTTTTCCAATATAGAGATTGGTATAATAGAAGATATTACTCTCCCCGTAAACTTTTTCTTGTTTTTAGAAAGTACTTACATGGCCTAAGAAATAGGCTACACATATTGTGATACTGAATTTCAGCTTTACTTATGCACTGATTAAGTAATGTAACAGTAGCTGTGCTGCTATCTGACTAAGAAATCACTGCATGTTCTCATTCTTCAAAATAAATGGGGGAAGAGGGGTTTAGATTTTGTGTTTTTGCAGTGCACATTCACATAGAAGCTGTGGGCTGACTCAAGTATTGCAAAAGAAATGTATTTCTGTGGGCTGACTCAAGTATTGCATGAAATCAGGAAGAGGTGAATTCAGAGAGAAAAGTAAATCAGACTTGAATTTTATGCGCAGTTGTTCAGCTCTTACAGAGCTGCCTCAGTATAGTGAGATTAACAAGTCAGAACTTCCACTGCTGAGTTTTGCGTTTGGGAATATTTTAGTGATGTATAAATTCTACTGGCAGTAAAAAAGAAAAAAACACTGTAAACTGGAAAAAAGTCATTTTTAGTATTTTTAGTGTTTTTTTTTCTTTTTTTTCCTGGTAACATAGAAGAGTTTTTTCCTGGATGCTTTTACTGGTATCTTGACAGAAAAAGTCAAATAGCTCATTTATCTTTACAGTAAAAATACATTTTTTCAATGTGTTCCATCCATTCACTTAAGATTTATCATCCATAAAATAATAGGAAAGCCTTCATAATTTTTCAAAAAGATATAAGGAATCTCATTGTTAATATCTCAAATTCAAAGTCACCTTGAATGACAGCTCTTGAGTTTGCCATATTTTGTGCTGTTATCCTGTAGTCTGTTGAACTGCTGATCACACTTTACAGAGTTCATATTCACTATCGCTTTCTGTGTTTTTAACAGGCTAATATTGACCCCATGGCACACCACAACTCTGTGATCTCAGAGCTTTTATTATACTGAAAAAAAATGCAATTTCATGCTAATATCTTCTGCAAATTGTCAGGAGGAAGGAATTGCAAAATTTCCAACAAAATTCTTAAGTGAAAAGAACAGGATGGTCTCTCTCATTCATCCCTATGTCCCAGCCTGTAAAACTCAGATGGGAAATTAGTGAGTCCCAAGACTACAACAGAACTGAGAATACACTATCACAGAGGCAAAACAGTAGCATAGACTGGGATAAACAGTACGTTTTTTCATGAGCAAAGCGCAGATGTGGCCAAAGAAGACATGGCACAGTGAAGCAGGGATCCAGGAGAGGGGTAGGATCACGTGGTTATTTTAGAGGGAAGAGGAAAGACCTGAACCTATGGTACATCTGTACATCTTTGCACTTACTGTCCTTTGCCCTTTCCTAGTAAATAGGGAAATACAGAGACTTCTATAGGAATGCTGATTCTATAGGATGTCTGATGCTAAAGTAAATGTCTAAAATAGGTCAAGTAAATCACATATTAAAAGTTCCCCTCTTCTTTGACCCTGAAGGGAGTCTAAGATGACTAGCTTGGCTGTAGACATTGCAGTGTAGATATCAAAGACTAAGTGACATGGATTACAGTCACCCAAAGCAGAGGATTGGGGTCTTCTCCTCCTATTGTAGATGTAGCACAGGGAATAGGTTTACTTACCTTAGTTCTCCATCAAAAGGAAACTATCTACTTCAATTTTCCCCCAACTTTGTTTCCCCTGAGGACTGAAGAATCTGTCAATGGCATGGGAAAGGAGGCAGGTCAAAATACTGCCAGCTGCCAAGAAATCCTTGACCCCTGAATTGACCCTTTATAGATCGTCATCTGATGTGAAGTAGCACAGCCTACCTAGGGGAACTTCGTTTGACTGCTAGCAATGGGGGAGGGAACCTGCAGTGACATAGGAAATCTCACTTCTTCAAAATACTAAGTTGTCCTGAGCAGCATGTTGTACTCTCTGAGCTTATTTCTAATGTGTTCAGTTACATAACTGATACATTTTTATTCAGTTTAGTAGTTCAGTATTCATTAGTATGCACAGAGTATTTTAATATGTTTCCAAGACATTGCATATGGAGAAAACAAAGCATTTATGTCAAACATATGTTAAATGTATAATTAACATACAGAGAAAAATATTTATTGCTCTTTAATATAAAACATAATACAGTAAGTGCTAATAACAAATCACCATAAATCTATATTGTTCATGAGTGCTCATCATATTCGACCCTTATAAGGTTGATACTAATTATGCAGCTCATTTGCTAGTTAGGCTCCAGTCTGTTCTGTAACTTCTAATAGTGGGGCTATTTCAATTTGTATTAGGAAGCTTCTGAACTGCATGATGTTAAACACTCATGGTTGCTTGCTCTTGAGACAAAAGTAAGCAAAATTGCTCATGAGGCAAAATTAGGCAAAATTATTTCTCCTATCTCTGTACCTACCTTTTGCTATCCAACACGGGAGAAGGTTTCTTGTTAGGCAGTTCAGGATATTCTTAGAAAAGAAAATGTTTAGTGGGTGTGTTATGTCTTTGAAATGTCACATGGCCTTGAATTAAAGAAGTTTGTGATCCTAAACAGAAGGCGTAATTTCCTCTATAATGCAGTAATCACTAGTGTGTAGTCTTGACCTGCCACTTGTGTAAGCTTTGGAGGAAATGTGAAAAGTAACATACATTCAGATGTTAAGTAGGTGTTCCTATCTGAGAGAGGGTTTAGGCATCTACACTTGAGTCCCACCTTTTAATACAACAGAAGAAACAGGAAAGCGATGATTTGCTTTTTGAGAAAAATGGCTTGTCTCTTTGCAGCCTTTAAAAAGTGTTGTTTTAAGTTGGTCTTGCTTATAAATTACGGGTTAGAACCAGAATCTTCAGAACTCGCTACTTCAGTGAAATGGCTTAGCTCTAGCGTGACTGAAACCAACAATTCCTAACACAGTCGTTTTTGCTTTTTGCATCTGCATTTGCTTCCTTGTTCTTTGTTTTTTCCTTATTCAGTCTCTAACATATTGCAAAGTTATATGCAGTGACATCTATGGCAAACACGGCATTATCTCCTTTATAAAAGGGCTAGCATAAAAACAATATTCATAATTGTTCTAAATTTCTTTCTGATGAGCTGTGTCTCTGAGAGGGAAGATACGGGAGGGATGGAAAAAAACCTTTGAAGAGAATGGAAAATCCATTTGCACAGATGTCTGGAAAATCAGTTTCCTCCCAAGCTGTCGTAAGACTTTTGAAGAAATCATTATATTACCTTTTAATCCCCTAGTGCCAGCAGTTGCCTGTGTGACCAGACACTCCCAGCAATGGTCTGTGTGTCTAACAATCCTTCCTCAGTGTCCACATGTTAATTAGATCTGTTCCTGTGGAGAAGCACATTCATGTGCACACAAATGCATGCATTTTTTGGTTTTCAAATTTTGTCAGAGACTAAGAATTGCAGGTATTAACAGGACCTTTCAAACAATATGGAACATGATTTGCTTCCTTTTTGGCATCAAGTATATCCTGTCCCTATGGTAAGGAAGTACTACTAAAAAATGTTGGCATCCGCATTGCTTGCAATAGCCCATACACTGAGAAAATGGAATACTCAGCCTTCCTCTCTTTCTCTAGCAGGACAATATAAATGGAATATTTTCCCAGCATTTTTGCTGTGTATCTAATTCCATATTATTTATTTCATATACCCACATCTGTATAAATGTAAACCAAAGAAATCTATTTAGTAGATGTGAGGTATTGTAATGTCATAATCCATGGCATTACTCGTTCTTATCTCAAAGATATGGTGCTGTATAGATAAATACCAATTATATAGAGAGTTAATAGTATTTCTGTATTCATAAAACCTAGTTTTGCTTTACAGTTGTCTCCTGGGGAAAAAAATTACAGAATCAGCTACTGGAAAATTCTTCCATAACACTGATGCGTGGAGGGATGGACTACAAGGGAGTGTTCTAGGTGCACAAGGAATAATCCTGTGCTTTGTATGCTTTTTTATATGTTGAGCTCTGCTCTGCTCTCTCTGAGTCATTTAAAGGATTGTTTGATTATTTCATGCTCTGAAATACCACTATCAATCATCTGCAGCTGCATCTCCTACTCTTATTTACTAAAGGAGTTGTACAAAAATTAAGAGGTCTTACTCACCTATGTGACATAAAAAAGATTTGTCTCATGATTTGCAAATGATTGATTATTAAATCAGTGTAGTTACTAATGTAGCGGTAATACTGTGGTTAATATGATATCCCATGTAAACAATGCTGTCTTTGTAGTCTTAATACTGAATATACAAATCCATGCAATGCCTTCAGTAACAAGGCTTTACTTTAATTGCTAACAAAATCTGGAAAAGTTCTTGCCGAGGATGTGTCTTCATATAAAATGTTTTATTGGGCACCCTTGGGTAGGAAGTGGTGAGCCAGACTGATTGCTTAAGCCTCAGCCACTGAAATCATAATTGTGTGTGTTGGTGACCCTGGGATTAGAATAAGAGAGAGAAAGTCGCTCTGTTTTTAAGGTCATGTTGCTGCTGAGATCTGTTAGAGGAGACTGTTTTCCAGTTGTAAGGATGGCCTCAATATTCTTTTTTTTCTTTTCTTTTTTTTTTAATGATTCCCTTATAAAAGTGATGCAGATGTTATCTGAGCTTTGTTTATCCTGCCATAGACAAAGATGATCTGCCCAAAGTCAGCTCAGTAACCTCTCAAAGCCACTTCAACATGCATTATCTCAAAGACATGAGCAGACACATGGTAATTGGCTTTCTCCTGGTAGTGAGTAGAGTTATGTTAAATGTGGGCCTGAGGGGAACCCCTGTTTTGGGTTGTAGTTATTATTAGGTGAGGAAATTACTGGACACCTCCAGCTGCCATTAATCAGCTGTGGAGTCTGACTGGAGCCAAGTGAGAGGCCTGTGGGTGGATTGTGCTGAATGGCAGGGAAATACAACGAGACAGAGACAAATGTTTTCCAGCCTAGCAGCACTAAACTCTGCCCTTTCACAGTCCTTAACATGCGTGTTCAAATTGATTTAGTCTGCTTACCCCCTCAGCCTAACCATCTATTTCTATTGAAGACTGACAGTTTTATGTGTTGCTATCATGTTATTATGTGTTGCTGTTCTGCCAGTAGCTATAGTGTTTCAGACAGGCTTACTTCCAGACAGCAAGGCAGAAGGGGGGTGGCGAGTTTGAGTCTCTTAATTCTTTTTTACAGGGTGCAAAACACGTTGAGCATGACACCAACTCTGTTTCTCTTTCTTTTCTTCCTTTTCTTTTTTTCTCCTTTTATTTATTTATTCGTTTGTTTATTTTCTGGGAGTCAACACATGCTGTGAAAGAGCCCTAAATAAACTTGCAAGCTTGAGGAACACATCTGTCAGGTGATGCAAGTGTCTGGCTTATTCCTCTTCCTGTCTGGTTTACAAACATGACATGCCTTCCTAGCGCTGGCATGCTTGCGGAGAGGCGCTGGAGGCGTGCGCCGTTCAGGCAAAAAGGAACACAGGTAGCACAGCTGTGAGCTGGAGCTGACTTGTAAGCATACTTCAGGCTCATCATTGCTGCTGAGCTGCAAGGTCGATGTACTGAGATTATGCGAGAAACTGAACTTGTTCACAAAATGGAAACTCGGGGAAATAGAGAAGAAGAGTTGTTTTTGGTTTTTGCCCTTTTTGAGACAGAAAGCACCAGCCCATTATCTAAAAGCCTAATCTCAGAGAATAGATTCCACTGCCCTTTTTTGTGCTGTCTAGTACCTTGTTGCATTATTTGGGGGCCAAGGGTCTCATCAGCATGAATAAAGGTACGTGAGGGAGAGCTGTGAGGTGGCTCTCCTTCACCCCTGGGATGGTCTGTGTTTTGCCCATTACTTTATATTGAAATTGGGGGAGTGAGGGGGGAGAGGCTTCTTGTTTCACTTGAATGCAGGAAGCTATGAAGCCCCAAAGAGAAAGAAGGGACAGATGGTAAGTGAATTTTGAGCAGCCTGGTGATTAGGCTTGTCCTCTGAGGCTCGCTTACGTCTGTCTTACAAATTCTCAAGTTCAGAGCTTTAGTGCACTCTCTCAGTTAGTTTTCTCTCTCTTTCCTACCACTGTTTGTATAGAAAAGCCTGTCAAATGCTTCTAGTTCTGAAGGCTTTTTTTGCTCCTTTTCCAAACTTTTTTCTTTTCAGAGAAGCCAAGCCTGTGCCCAAATTAACAATGATTCATGTAATCTTAAGAAGAGCCTAAGATGATGCCTTTTTTATTTTTTATTTTTCTTTTTATGTGGGCCTATATAAAATACATATGATAGCTCTATGGAGTAATTCCATCAAAGCTAGCTTGCGAGTGTAACAACACCTTCCAGCAGAAGATTGTCAGGCGATAAAGTGGTTTGTTTTGGCTTTTCCATGCACTGCCTGACTGCATTCTTATTGAATCATAACATGTTCAGAAACAGAAAACAAAGTCAAAAAGTACTTACACAAAATGTTGATTTCTGAGCTGAAGTTGATAAATGTACATAATACTGTACTCTAGGGTCTGTGTCAGGCAGATTCCAACCTCTGTATTCTGCTTTCCTTTGAAAAATCTGACCAGAAATGCTGTAGTATCTTCAGGAAAATTTTAAACAATAAAGAATTTAGTTAACCTCTACAGAAAGCAGAACAATGTCACATATATGGATCAGACATGCTGTGTGCTATTTGTATCTCCATAGTAGAGAAATGATGTCTTAAGATCTCCTCCAAGTCTCTGTTTGCACAGAGGGGCTTGGCACTGCAAATCTTTTCTTGCTTTAAGAACTTTAACTTTTGCAAGCAGGTGATCTTGCTTGACATCATCTTTAACATCTTTTAGGGCTGATTACACCCTGAGAGGCTATGCTGCTATCCATGTAAAATTCAAATCAGGCAACATCATAGCAATCTCTGAACCTTACAAAAATTATGGAAATTTTATTTTCTTAAAAGTGTTGCTTTTATGTTATTTAACAGCAGCTGCCTGCTAAAGTCATATCAATCCTGTTAAAATACCAAGTTGATCTCTTGTAACAGAACTGGCATAATTTCATAGCATCCTATATTACATGGATAACTACATTAGAGACCTCCTTTTTCAATACAGCTATATTTTCTACCATCTTTGCATTTAAAAAACTAATGGTGTGACTGAGCAAACCTAAACCTCATGCTTCCAAAAATGGATTGATTTTCATTTTAAAATTACTCTGTTTATATCAGTACACAATTTAAGTCATTAAAGTCAAAAAGGAAAACACATTACATCTCCCTTTTTTCTTTTTTTTGGAGAGGCAGGTGGGTGCTGAAGGAGGGTATACAGAAAAGTTTTTCTTTTTTGACCAATGCTGGCCTTTCTGCCTGTCTCTCCAAACCACATTTCCAAACTCCTCTCAAAATGATGTTTCTAGTCTGTTCACCACTTGCATATATGCAAGTCCTGGGATATAAAGTGGGGTTTTGTGAATATTCTTTGCCTGTGGCCATATTCTAACCTTGGATAATGGGGTCCCCCCCCTTACACCACCTTGCCGTGTGGTTGTGGAGAAGACTATTTAGGAACATGGTGATGTGGCCTGTGAAGCCCATAAGTGCCATAACTACCAATCAGTAAGTCGGGAAGAGCTTAGAAGTCAAAGGATTGCCAGTTTCTTTCCAAAGTGGAACCTCTGCTTTTACAAAACCAACTCTTCTCCCCTGGCTCTGCAAATCCTCTGCCGTTCTTCTTAATGGCCAGTTTTGTGCACCTCAACAGTCATCAGTTCTTAGTCCTTCTGCAGGCCAGGCAGACTCAGCGATGAGTTCATTACAGAGATTTCTCAGGTGTCTCACACTAACCAGCTTTATTTTCTGTCTCTTTTTCCCCTTTCTGCCACTCCTCTTCCATATTCCAGCTTTTGCTTGTTGACCAGTGTCATCTCTGACACTGCTGCATTCTCCAAAGTCCACAGATGTCCTTGATTTTTCATCTGTTTGTTCTGCCCTGATGTTGTTTTTTATATGTCAGTGTGAAAAAGGTTAATACCACCATGTTTATTTTCCAATTTTCTGATTGAAAACATGATATACAAAATATAATAGCTTTTTTTTTTAAAGTACATCCATTTATCTTTTCTGTGACAGCTGCCTACAAAATAACCCTGAAAAGCTTAGAGAAGGCCCAACAATGGAAAAAAAAAGGCAAATAGTTACATTAGAATATTGATCCTGCATGGCAAACTAAGCTCATTGATTAAGACCAAACTTTTTTATGTGAAAAGACTGAATCCCTTCATGTCTTTTGTGATTCGAAAAAAAAAAATTACTTTGTTTTCATTAGATTTTTGGTAACTAGGCTTATGTTTGTGTCAGAGCCTCTGTTTCTCTGTTAGAAAAGGAAGAAAAGAGAAAGCAAAATCCCAGCATTTGTAGAATATTTTAAATCATCTTATGTTTAAAATAAGAAAGGAAAAACATGGTTCTATTGCTGAATGAGTTCTGCTAAGGAGTCCATTTTCAAACTTTTATAGTTTGGTAGCTTCTTTTGTGATTCAGTAAAAAGTTTCTAGGGATGTTCATTTTTAGTGATGTGCTAGTCTTTGACAATAAAATGACTTTTGCCTATCTAACAGCCACCAGCAAAGGTTATGTTTGATTCATGTTGGATATTTTTTGGTTGAATATTATAATTGAACATAAGTAAAATAACATTTATAAAAACACTTGGAGCCATTAGCATTGCCATATTCTTATTTGTAGTAAAAGTCAACCTCAGGCTTTCTTCAAAACAAGGAGAAGGTTTCCATTATTCCATCAAGGGTATGGCATAAGCAACCCACATTAGTGTGGTATTTTCCATTTTAATTGTTTTCCAAAGACTTAATAATGATGAGGAGGTGGGATGAATATTCAGGTCAGGGAGCTGAGTGAGCTGCAGTTGGAAATGGGGGGGGGGCAGTAATTTTGTGAATACTAAATGACTCTTAATTTTGTTTGAGTGAAACCTTTGTGTAGTCAGTGTACATACCTATCATATAAGAAATAAAATGGTTGTCAGAGGTCCTCCATGATGTCTTTGGTACTGCTACTGAATTAATCATTGACTGTGGACAAGTCAAACATTGTACATACCTAGTGCAAGGCCTAATACTTGTAAATAAGCATGAAATTCTTGTAGAAAGCAAGTGCAGAGCAGAGTATTACAGAAAATATCATGGAATGGTTAAGGCTGTAAGGGACCTCTGGAAATTGTCTAGTCCAACCCCCCTCCTCCGAGCAGGGTCAGCTAGAGCAGGTTGCCTAGGGCAGTGACCAGACAGGTTTTGAGCATCTCCAAGGGTGGAGACTCCACAACCTCTCTGGATAACCTGTTCCAGTGCTTGACCACCCTCACTGTAAAAAAAACTTTCATATATTTAAATGGAATTTTCTGTTTTTCAATTTGTGCCCACTGCCTCTTGTCTTGTCACTGAATACTGCTGAGAAGAGTCTGGCTCCGTCTTCTTTACTCCCCCCCCAACAGGTATTTATATACCTTGTTAAGATCCCCCTGAACTTTCTCTTCTCCAGGCTGAACAGTCCCAGCTCTCTCAGCTTCCCCTCATGTGTTGGATGCTCCAGGCCCTTAATCATCTTTGTGGCCCTTCGCTGGACCTGCTCCAGTATGTCCATGTCTCTCGTACTGGGGAGCCAGCACTGGCCCCAGCACTCCAGGTGTGTCTCATGAGGACTGAGTAGAGGGGAAGGGTCACCTCCTTTGACCTGCTGGCAGTGCTCTGCCTAGTGCAGCCCTGGCGGCTGTTGGCCACCTTTGCTACGAGTACCTATGGCTGCCTCATGTTCACCCTGTTGTCTGCCAGGACCCCCCAGGTCTTTCTCTTCAGAGCTGCTTTCCAGCTGGTTGGCCCCTAGCCTGTACTGGTGCAGGGAGTTATTCCTCCCCAGGTGCAGGACTTGGCATTTCCCTTTGCCGAACTGGATGAGGTTCATCTCTGCCCATTTCTAGAGCCTATTGAGGTCCCTCTGAATGGCAGCACATACACCCATCTGGTGTATCAGCTGCCCTTCCTCGTTCTGTCTCATCCGCAGACTTGCTACGGGGGTACTCTGCCCCATCATCTAAGTGTTAAGCAGTGCTAGCCCTGGTACGAACCCCAGGGGACACCACTAGTGACTGGCCTCCAGTTGGACTTTGTACTCTGATCAAAAAACCCTTTGAGCTCTGCAGTTCAGCCAGTTTTCAGTCCACCTCACTGTCTGCTGATCTAGTCTGTACTTCATCAGTTTGTCAATGAGGCTGTTATGGGAGACAGTGGACTTGACTCTGTATTGTATGTCATTGGCATAAACAAAAGTGCAAAGCAGGGAAACGGGCCTCTTTCAATCACTGTTTTGATGCTGGTCATTATTAGCTCATTTTGAAATGTGCTTTTGTAGATGCAGCTACACTGAATTAAAGCAATTGCCTTGAATTGACATATAGTGCGTATACAGTCTTTTCAAACTAGCCCTCATGTTTCATAGCATTTTCCATTTCCAGTTGTTACTCTCAAGTTCTTATTTCAATAGCAGTGGAGTTCACTGCAAATTTTAGCACATTGCTGAGAGCAGTCAGTGTCTTTAAAATATTCTTTGAGAACTTGAGTTGTAAAGTGAGAGCATCTGTTAAGTCCTTGTCTCCAATGAAATACTGTTCTTCAGTATTATTCAGTTATTCAACATGAATATGTTGAAAATGTAAGCTATTTTCTTCTTTAGTAGCATATTTGATATTAAAACTTATTGTTGATATCATTGCCTAGCATCATTACTTTTTCATCATTAAGAATAAAAAAGAGAAAAATAGTTTAAAAAAAGTTGCCTTTTAAAACAATGTACCTATCTGGAAGAATGGATAAAAAGATGCCACACTATTTAAAGACGTAAATTGGTATTGTAAAAATACCTAAGAATGTTTTTATAAATTAGTTTTCATTCAAAAGGATACTAGAATGCTTAAAATCACAGCTCTGGTTTCTACAAAAACTTAACCAATATGCAGGGATTTAAGCATGTGAATTGAAGGGACAATACTATAGGAACAGTTTATTACATTTCATTTAAAAGCAGCCCTTTATAAAGGAAAGGCAAGCCATCGCCAACATTTTCCAGCATAACAGTAAAAGAAGAGAATAGAAAAGCCAGTAGTTACTGTTGTATTCCAAAATGCTCAGTGCCTGGGGAACTTCATGAGGGCTTTTCCTTAACTTTCCCTGCCTTCAGCTTTTTCCTGTAAACATACAGGTAACTGCATGCTATAATGCAAGAAATAACTATTTCTTTATGTAGTGTGAATCTAATTTTTGATAGTTTACCTGTAAAATTGCCTTGGTTGCTGCAGAAATGTTACCCAGTGAATTTTAAACAGCTGGCCTATACATCCCTTTTCAGCTGTTTTTCCTTCTGGAGATACTTAAATAATAACTTGAGGGTGTTTCCTCTTAATGAGGTAATAATACACATATCCTGGGCTAAATAAACTTGAGGCCAAAGGCCTAGGTGTTTATTAGCAGAGGATGTGGTTATTAACAAATTTAACAGGAAGCACCCTCAAGTTATTATTTTACTGACATTTCTAATGATTAAGCATTTGAGAAATAATTGTTTGAAAAATAATGCTTGTACTTTTAAGAGGGCAGGTGAAGCAGAAGATAGGCTTATAACAAACAGTTTCTATAAACTGTCATGCTGGAGCCTTCCGAAACAAGTAGTGATACCAGAGGCAGGAAGATCAGTACAGTTTTGGCTATTGTTGCTTTGGGCACTTCAGACCAGCAAGTTACTCTCCTCCATGCAAGAATGCCCATGAAAGTTTTGGTTTTCAATTCAGTGCCAGGTAGACCATCCATCTGTTTGAGAAACTACAGTTATTTGTAAACAACAGAGGTAGCAAAAGCACATGAATTTGCAGTTTGCATGGTGTTAGCTCTAATAAGTGACAATTACCATCCTAATCCTCTGAAGTAAGGGAGTTTTGCCCCCAAAAGAGCAATAATAATGAAGCGTAGCACTTAGAAAAACTGGTTTTCATCTCTGCATCTTAATTGGTTTTACAGAGATGGACAGGGGAATGGAGACCGAGGGAACTGGAACAGCATGCCAAGTTCCTGCAGTAAGTAAATAGCAGCTTGGAGAAGAGACTGGACTCTTAAGTCTGGCGTTCAGTCATGTTGCTTCCTCTGCCTTGTAATATACCTCTGTCCTGCAGATATTTGTGCTGCGTGAATAGACTCAAAGGGCTTGGCTGCACTTACCAAGCATCTACCGCTGTTGATAATATTTCATTTACAACCCTTTTCATTCACTTTGTATGAGGCAAACACTGGCAGGGTGCAAACTTACTGATGAGAAAGTATGAACTGCACATATTTGCACAACTGCAAAACTAAGCACATATGTACGTGTTTGCAAGACTGGGGTCGAAGAGAGATCAGATTATGTTGTTTAGTTTCACTTGTATGAAATCAACAGCCATATAAAATCCCTTTATGGCTACAGAGCAGAAACTCATTGAATTTATTATTTGGTGAATTGAGATGTCTCTATTGTTCTTGGTTTAGGGCAGAAATTCTAGCAAAGCATTTTGGGGTTAACAGCATCTGTAATCCAAATTTTTGCCAAGCTTGATACCTTCCTTTAGAAGTATGGGAGTGACGAATTGCTATGCTGACAGCTTGTTTAAGTTGAATATAGGACACTAAGTTCCCGACATTAGAACAAAAACAAAAATACCAATGGCTAGCTATGTTTTGCCTACAATTAACAGAACAAACATCTTAATAGGCATAGAGGACACAAACAGATGTTCTAATTGCACATCTGTGAGAAACTGATATTTGCTAGTTCCACTCCAGCTTGACCTCTGTAACTTGGGAAGTTTCAGTCCCACAGGATTTAAATGATTTATTGATCTGAATGCAATGAATATTGCAGAAACAAGCTGTATTTCTAAGGAGTTAAATATATCCTCATTCTGTGTAGCACTAATTCATGTTTGAAAGGAATCCACACTCTGCTTTAATCAAAGCAGAGACATCAACATTGTTCACCATATTCTTGAACAAGTGGGGGGAAGAATGAATTATAGAGAGGGATATGATATTGGGAAGCTGGGGGAATGTGGAAACAAGGGAATAGGTTCCAGTAATTACATCTTTCTCTTTAAGCTTCTAAAAAAAGTTTTGTGAGATGGACCAGGGAAAACCTAATGAAAAAAAACCCACACTTTTTTGTAGCAAGCTAAAAAAAACACTCTACCCTGCAATGAAGATTAATTGTATGTCATAGTTTGCTATCCAGAAACTAGGCAAAGCTTCATAATTCATATGAAGCCTTTTCAAATCAAAATAAGGTTTCTGTTGAGGGGTTTTCATGAAAAATTTCAAAAATAGCAAATAATATCAAGTGGCTTTAAACCCAAAGACCAGCTGCAACATACAAGACTCTGCAGAATAGTATCCTTACCTATAGGTTGGAAAATTGGCGATAGTAATTTGCATTCATTTTATTTTGTCTTTGTTTATTTTTTCAGAATATTTCCTAATGTTTTTCATCTCTGCCTTTTACACAGCAAATACTTGCCAGTCTACTTAGCTTTGAGTATCTTAGGAGTTCCACTGAAGTCAGTGCTTACATGCAGACACTGGAAGATTGTATCCACAGCTGGTTGTCAGGGCTAGCAACAATTATACCATGTTGAATGGAAGTGCAGCAAACCCCTGCCTTTTCAGCTGTGCTAATTTTTATATACATCTGTCCAAAATCAATGCAGAGAAATAAACAAATGGCACAAGGCTTGATTTGTTTGACCTGCCAGAGATCACTGAGAGATTTTTTTCTTAACTTAAATGTCAAACAAATCTGATGTTAATTTTAGTAAAGGAAAACGAGATTGGGGGAACTAACAAATCCTTTGCAATACAGGAATGGATGGATATTTCCAGCTAGGATCAAAATGCCTGTAATCACTACGGAAGTACTGGAGGCACGTGTTCCTCGTGTACAGCTCAGCTCGGGCCGGATGCTGCATCACAGAATCCTTGTTTCAGGGTGTTCATGGGCACGGACTGGCAGCGCTTGAGGAAAGCACTTAAGGCATTTAAAAAAAAAAAAAAGAAAAAGTGAATTGAGAAAGCGAGATAGCGATAAGAAAGAGCAGAGGGAAGATAGCAAGGAAGTGAGAAGGAGAGTAAAGAGATTCGTAGTAAAAGGTAGGAGTGGAATAATTCACTGAATGGGCTATATGGGAAAGAAATTGTTCCTCCTGTTTGTCTGTACTAGGTCTCCCGGTGGTGCTGGTCCTGGTTGGCTTGTTTTGCTGGGATCTGGATGATGATGACCAGGAGGAGGAGTTGTCTCTTCTTGTCATAGTGCTGATGCTCTGTGGCATGACCGAGGTTGCTCAGTGGTGGCTATAATGGAAAGGAGCGAACATCTGAAGTAGATACAGGGCACTGTGCATCAGTGGTGACTAGACCCTTAGCCAATCCTGAACGCTTCTGGCTGACAGGTTGGGAGACTAGTGTTTGTTTTATGGAGACAGCTTCTTCAAATTTATAATCCATTTTTGAGGCTTTAAGCCCAACTCACTCCTAAAGCGGTTGCTATTCAGTACTAGAAGGAAGAGATTATCATTGAAATGTTATGATACTATATCCTTAATACAAAGAAATCCTACAAAACTGATGGGAAAACACATGCGTACATTCATGCATGCATATATAATCTGTATAAATCTCTATCTAGAGGGTGACTCCATTAATGACAAGAGTTTTGCGTAGGGAGAATTTGGTACAGTATTTTCAATTTACTATTTTTCTTGTCATTTTTATACCTTCTTTTTTATGTCTTATGATTTTTCTCTCCTTTTCTGGCAGAGATGCTCAGCCTTGCAGTTTTCAGATTATTTCAGTGATGCTTTTGGAATATTTTATGTGGCATACAGAAATCTTTTAATTAGGAGGCAAGTGATTCTTTGATGCGTATTTGAGGAACCAGTAAATGGCTTCTAGATTTCAATTTATCTTTTATTAATGTGGGAGTGAGGGCATCCTCCAGGTATTTTCAGTTAACTGGTAGAGTGCAAACAGATTTCATACATTTTGTGTATTGTGTCTATGTACTTTTCTGGAGCTATTATAAGACAATATTTGTTGAAGAATTCTTTGAGGAGATCATATGTTTGATTTTAATGGTAGAATTTCCCTTTCCCCAGAGATGATTTATATATATAAATACATATATGTAAAAATTTTCCATACGTATATATACATATACAACAACATTTAAAACACATGACTCCCAAAAAGTCAGCCACAAAACTTAAGACTGTGGTCATACAACACAATTCCAGTGTCAAAGAAAGGCTGCATTATCAGAGTTTGACAGCATTGTCCTGAAATACGGCTTAACATAAAACCAACTGAAAGTAAACTGTTTTGTTATTCTGCAAGAGAAAGGGAGGGTTACTTGCTGTTATTAAATATGAGGTCCTGTTGTAATGGGGTTACGTTACATGCAGATCTTATGATAAGGCACTGCTAAGGCTATGCAGTGAAAATTAAGAAGAAAAAGAGATCATGCATATCTTCAGTTGTTAAGGCTGATTGAGCTGTGATGTGAATGCCTTGATGGAACTTCCTTCGGTAGTATGTGACTCTGACTGAATCTGCAGAATTGGAGTCTCTCTCCTACAGTATACACCTAATGAGAAAGGGGCACGTGCGTCTGTCTCCCTTTTTGTGCGTACGGAAAGCTCCTGTGGCTGCAGAACTGGCAAGGTTCTGCTTTTCCTGGTTGCCGGCACAGCCCTGCGCTTGTGCCTCCTCTGGCACTAGGACTGCTAGGTTCAAATAACAATTTAGTCCAATGCTTCTTTATGTTAAACCTAGTCTATGAACAAAAGCATTAGTATTGTTGTATCGCTTTGTCTAAGTGTATAGACGAAGCAGGCTTTTAAACCTTGTGGTTATTATAGGTTAAAAAAGACATTAATTTTGGTAAGAACAGGTTCTGAATTATTCAAAGTGGTCACACTTTTGGTGTATGGCAGTATCGAGGCAACATATGTTTTAAGCATGTTTTATTCTTACATATGAGCAATAAGGTGATGTTTTTTGTATAGGTATGGAGGAAAGCAGATAGTTATTCTGAGTTTATGAGGCAAAAATGATACATGTCCTGTGTTTCACTTCATGAGACTATTGACAGTGTGAGAAACTTGCCATAAATGAAGTACAAGCCTCACAATGCTCTGTATTCTTACAGATATTTTTTATAGTCTAGCAAGAACCAGGATATTTACTGAAAACTGTACGAACAAAATGGTAGAATTCAGATGCAGCGAAAATTAGCCCTCTTCATGACTGTAGTTGAGTCCATAACAGTCACTACGTGACAATTCTTAAGATCCTCGGAAAGTAAGAGTACGGTTGATCTTGTAGTAGAAGATATGAGCCAGAGTATAAGGATATGAAAAAAAAATCTTCAGCTTATGTAGTCTGGAAAAGGCACAGAGATAATGTCAACTTTAATTACTGTTTTCTTCCGAATACAGGAAATAGGCCAAAGGGCATGAATGGAAATTAAAGAAAAATGGAAAACAGATGGTACGAAGCATGCTTCAGGAACTAGAATACAGGCAGCACTGTACATAATTTACCAAAAAGAAAAGCGGCCTTATGAGTTATTTTGTCCCACTTTAAACAACATAATCTTATGGTCTGTTTCACAACAACGTTATTACTAACCAAGTCCCCACTGATAGCAACTGCTGTATTGTTGCCAGAATTTAAAGTTCTTCCTTCCCCAGCTTTTATAAGACATCTTTGAAATATAGGTCAAGCAAAATTGGATGCTGAAAGTTATCTACATAAATTAATGGTCTGGCATTCAAAAATGCTGGCCACCATATATTTCAGGGGGTACAGACTGAACAGATTGAATACCTGGTGTTTTGGAAAATGTTGACACTGATTTAAATGCTTCAGCATGGGGTTAGGAGCCTAATTTTAATAACCATTTTAAAATAAATCATGTCAATGTTTATGATGATATATTGCAAAATGCTGTTACTTTCTTTAAGAGGCTTTCATCTGGATAGGAAATAATTTAGTCCAGGCAGATTTTCTTTCCCTTTACAGTAGACTTCTCTGAGTCGAAGGAGCTGATTAGGGAACAGCCCTGACGTGCAGAGGGGAGGTTATGAAGTCTGAAATCTGAAAAGACTTTAAGTGACACAGAAAAATAGACTGATTAAACACACAGAACGAATGGTCGTCCTTGAAAGCAATCCTCAAATTAATCATTGTTTTTGAAATTAAAGCTTTTCCCCTCTGTGCCAAAGCCTGCCCCGCGCAGCCGTGGGGTGGAAAGGGCACAGGCACCAGCTCTGTGCAGAGGCTGGCTGGCCTCTGCCCCGGCAGCGCCGTGCCCGCTCCCTTCTCCCCGTCTCAGCTGCCCACAGCGATGGGGCGAGAGTGCTCTGGGCCCGCTGCCGGCACAGCCTGTGAGGCAGCCGTGGCTGAGAGCTCACTGCCTCCGCCAGCCCGCGCAGCAAACAGGCCTCCCGGGACCTGGGGCGCCTTTCTTCTTGGTTACCTTTTCCTTCCAGGCAGACCCCGGAGCTGTAAGCATGAGGCCGTACCAGAAGCATCGCTTCTGTTTGGAGGTGCATTGCTGTCTAAGCACCAGCCAGCAGGGCTGTAACAGATCAGCAACTCACAGCTGACTCGACGTGGCCTCCTTTGGTGTGAGAGGCTTGGTACCGAGCTAGCGTGCATAGCTGAGGCTACTCACCAGGCAGCACACAGACTGCGGGCAGCCCTTGTATCCTTGCCATGATCAGAGCTACTCTGGCTTCTCTGAACTTTTGAACTAGTTTTTTGTCTTTGTGTTTGAGTATTTAGCTAAGTTCTGCTTGGGTCAGCTGAACTGCAGGCCCTGTTTGCTACAGCCTGTCAGTGTTGCTGTGCATTATTCAGCATTACTTGAGTCAGTAGTAGCTTTTGGTAGCAGGCAACTTTCCTCCTAGCTACCCTGTATAATCTTTATGAGGAACCAGGTCTATACTTTTCATGGGAAACTCCCAATTTCTTGGGTTTTGTCTGTGATGAAACAGAACATTCAAATCATGTATGGAACATAATGCCCTTTCTCTGAACAGCCTTAGTCAGAAGACCTGTTTCAAAGGAGAGGAAAAAAAAAGACTAAATTCTTACTTTAAAGCATGTTAACATAAGCTCAGTCATCCCAAGGCTTCCAGCACCATGATGGGAGAAGGTAATGAGGTCAGGGGTTGCTTTTTTTAATGTTCTGAAGACTTACTTTGAGAACTGAGGAAAAGTAAATAAAGGATTATTTATTAAATGAAGAAAGGATTATCCATTAAAGGATAAACCTTGCTGGTTTTACATGTATGAATAGTTCCCATTGACTACAAACAAGTCAAATTCTTGCATAAGGCATTTATAACTTTTATGTAACCTTATAAAAACTCATATATTCTGTATTCTCTGGGTTTAAGAAGCATGCGCCAGTTAGCCAGTTGAATAGGTGTATAATAAAACAAAATAGGTTCATTTTTACTAGAGATATCTTCAAAGAGAGGTTTAAACAAGAAAACTTCGTATCTATTTAACCATGAGGCAAATTTATCCAGAAAAATATCCAGATAACCAAGCAAACTTCACTGCAGATTCTCAATTGCCTCAAGGAGAGGAGGACCAAGCAAAGCATGAAAACATTCAAAAGGTATTTGAATGGAGAGTTTTGCCTCCTCCCGCACATTCCTCAAAATCTTTCAGAACATGGAGCAAGGCTAACCCTGGAATGCTCCTTGCTGGATAACAGTAATCTTTATTATAAGACACTACAACTTCATTTCAAAATAATTTTCTTCTGGCCAGCCAGCTGTAGTTACTCGAGGCAGATTAACCAGAATATGACTGGTTTCAGCCCCTAGTCAACAACACCAGCTAAATACCATAATTATAGAGGATGCAGATTCAGATAATACTAACTGTTAACTTAGAGTTACTCCTAGCTAATCCCAACTGTCACATCTCTGGGCTGAGCTTTTCCAGCGTGTAAGTGCAATGTAACTGAGGGAATTGGGAAGAATGAGGCAATCCTGTCAGCCACTGCACATGGAAGATGCATGGATTAATACCCACAAGGATATTCTATGCAGTGCAAGTGCTCAGCTCCTGCCCAGACTCATGGAAGCAGCTTCTGTCAGCTGTATATGACATATTTGTACTTAGTGACTGTTTGTGCCTCAAATATGTCTGGTATTAAGTTGCTTGGCAGATTGCAGAGCATTTAACTGATGTTATGAGCCATACACTAGATGCTAAAACTGTTATCATCTTTCATCTTTATTGATTCAGTTAGGAATCATCCTGCTGTATGTTTCCCATAGTTTATCTCAGGAATGCATAAAAAATGGCCTTTCATTAGAAAAGAAGGAAACATTCAGCATCCTATTTTAATTTTATTCAGAGGAACAGCTGAATCTAAGAGGAAGATTTGGATTTTTTCCACTCTTTGAAAACTCAGTTACAGAAATTCAGAACAGACTTGAATCACCACTAGACAAGTGCATTGAGTACTGCTCTGGAGTAACTCACAGACATTCTTTTCCCTGTGGTGAGATATTTTGAAATCCCTCATTTTTGTTTGAATGGCAAATGCCAAAACCTCAGTATTTTTCATGAGGAGGAATTCTTGTCTTCTGGCCAGCTCAGTTAGCTTCACAGCAAGAAATGGGAAATTAAGGTTAAGGCAAAGGGAGGATTTCCACATTCATGTGGAAGTAGACAGCAGTTGCTTTCAGTCCTTTGACCTCCTCTAGCACTGAGATGTCAAGCATTAGAGTCATGATACTGTACAGAAAGTTATCAAATCAACTAATTCCTCAGGGCTTTGACTGTATTATCTGTAATTTCTCTCTGAAGATAGTTTAGTTAAGCTTAGACATTCATCATCTGTGACTAAAGATCATGCCAGGAAATTGTCACAGCAGGTATCAAGTATTCCATGCTAACTCTTTAGAAGAAGGAGAAAAAAGAAGAGTGAAAGGCTGTGTTCTCTCAATGTTCAAGTTGAAAAGTATTTCCTTTCTTGATCACAGTGCATGTTGCCGTGGTCCAACCTGTCACCTGTAATCTGGGTTCAGTCTTCAGCTTGACCTATGTGCTGTAACTTTTGCAGATTCTCTGTTTTATGTTAACGTCATGATATGGCAATTTTTATCCAGCTAAAATTTTTGACTGGCCTCTACATTGCATCTTCTGCATGACCACAGTCCTCCCTTGCACTGATCCCTTAGAATGTGGTAGCCAAGATCGTGCTCCTAGACCATGGTTTTGACTGTGTCTTCCTTCCCTCTGTGTCCCTTCTCTGTCTTCTTGTCTTCAGCCTGAGGGCCCTTCCTTACTGCTTTGCTATTCACTATAATGATTCACTGTCATCACTGTCATTGAGTCTATAATGCCAGGCCCCAGTGCTGGCTTGCTATTTTGTCAAACAAGCTGCTCTTAACTGTGCATGGGCATGGCAATCTCCAAACATCCAGAAAGTGACTTTGTTGGTGTCCTTTGAACTCTTGTTAATGTATTATCAGTCCACCTGCTTGCGAATGGTGCTGTTGAGGATGTGATGAGCAGTATTGTTTTGACGTTTCTGTGCGCTTCACTGCCTGTCTGCCATTATCACTCGTCTCCTGCAGCTTGCAGTAGGTACGGCCCCTCTCTGCTCTGTGTGTGTGTGTGCCACCTGGCATGGAGCATGTGGGTTCGTGAGCAGGGCTCCTTTACAGGGTGCTCTTGGGTGGCCTGCTCTGTTGTGGCCAAGCACCAGGGCTCCTCTGCCTCCCAGGAGCCTCATTAGTTGCTTTTGGCTCCTCAGTCCTTTCCTCCTCTTAATGGGGGGGCTTGTAAGCATGACCCACAAAGTCCAAATGCTATAGGGCTTCTGATTCTCACATACCTTCCTGTGTCCCGATGTAGCTTTATAGAAAGCAGTCCTGGAAACCCTGCATTTTCCTAGAGGGAGTGATAAACAATACGTCCAACTTTTTGTCTAGGAGTGCTTTTTCTCTATAGTTGACCGCAGCCTTCAGTTAACTAGGTCTGTCAGGTGCTTTCTTCCCTGGCTGATTTGTGGTGGGTTTATCTGTCCCACCACGTGTTTTTAGGTGATTTGATAATAGAAATTGGAATGTGTTAAAATGCAAGCAAAATACGTATTGTGTATATTGTAAATTGAATCAGTCAAGAGAATCTATTTTAAACTGGATGCATAGGAAATTAACATTTAAAAAATGTTTACCTTGTTCTTGTCAAAGAATATTTCAAATTGCAATCCCTTTTTTGCCACTGAGGAGTGCCCAAGTTTATATTGGTGTCTTAGATCTGACTATCCCAAAGGAAAAGAGAAAAAAATGGTACTAGGTTCCAGTTATTTGGATCAGGTCACAGTGATGAGAGTTAAATTATGCTGTTGTCTTGTAAGCTTGCTTTTAAGAAAATGACGTTTCCTAATAAATGTTAGCTGGGTAGCTACATACCAGTTCTCTCAGTCCTTAGGATGCTATCGGACTGAGACTTAATTTACACAGAATTTTACTGTGAAGCTTAGAGTTACACTGCACCCTACAATTAGTTTGCATTCATCTAACCTGAAATGAACTGCAATGGGGAAGCGGTGATGCAGAAAGAACAGGCTGTAGCTAGCAAAGCAATTCATGAGGGTAAAAAACAGAAGGAAGTGCCCGTCCTCCATATAACCTGTGGGACAAGTTATATGCCATGAGAGTAATTTTCTTCAGAAAGGTGTCCTTCCAAGGTGAAAATTACCTGGAAAGAGGTAGGGAAAGTTCCCTGCAAGATCTTCCTTCAGACCAGTGCTGCCCACATTGCTACGAAGAGGTGCCCAGCAGCCTGTGACCCTGTTCATCTATGTGTCAGTGAACACAGAACTGGATGCTCACCCTTCTGAGTCAGATGGGAAGCTCTTCCTATGGAAGGGAAAAGAGAGCGAGGTTTTGCCTTTCTAATTAGCCCCTGAATCATCATCTTTCTCCTGCCTCCTATTCCCTTCTTGACATTGCCTGCTGTGCAGTGTAGCAGTGAAGAGAGTAACTGTGCATGTCATGTCCATCTTCCATTTCCTTTTCCCCTGCAAAGAGCCCTGTCACAGACATCACTCTGGGGTGAAATGCTCAGCCCCTCATTAACACTGGGATTGCATCTATCCGTTCATTGGCCAGACAGTGTCCCAGGCGGAACTGAGATAGCAGGCCTCCAGGTCCTCCTAACTGCCATGTTATTATAGTATTCCAGCTTATATTGCTACTTCCTGTTCTGTCTCTCTCTAGAGACTGCTTTCCATTTCTGGTTGTTTGAATCGTTTGCTTTTAAAATTAATTCCATTAAAACAAGAATTAAGTTTTTTACAATAGTTTTGCGGTAATGCAGTTTTAAATGGAGATGTATCTGTGAACCATTGCAATCTAACATTATGATGTTTCCTTGGAATTATCCCTCAGTTCATCTGTGACCTAAAATAATAAAGAGCATCAAGCATGTTTTGATAGGTTACATCTGCATCTGATTTCTTTGTTAGCTGATTTAGCGTGTTAAATTTGTATTGACACCTTGCAGCTTATTCTGTTATGCTCCATGAACACAACATGCAGTTTTCTAGCGCTAACAACAACTTTGTAGTGCTAATAAAGTGCAAGATGACATGCACAGTGCTATGTAAAGGCAAGCCAATCAAAACTGTCTTCCAAGAGAAGGAGGAAAAAATCTCCATGGTTTATTACACCCCATTAACCTTCCTAACCATAGCAGCTAGTTCTGAGGAATTCTTAACCTAAAATTCACCCCATTCATCTTAGTCCTTTTTCACACATTGGAGTATTATTATTATTATTAGACATCATTAGTGACGTGTCTGTCACTGGAGTCTGTAATTCTTCTAGTGGGAAGTTTAGAAGGGCAGAAAACTTCTAGTTCAGTGGACAGTTTCAGCCATTTTCCAGACTAATGTAAGAGAAATGAATGATGGACTGTTTGTCTTTGGAAAAGTTATGGATCTTTCTAGAGAGGGAAGAGTTTTTGAAGCCTTTGTGTTTTAAGCCCCACCTGGAACAGATGAGGGAAACATACATATCAATAGGTGCAAACCTGGAGATGAAAAGGGCTGACAGGAATCAGAAGTGTTCTGGAAAAACTCTCAGAAGTGAAACTGTAAGTATGAGCTATTTCTGATGTTGGCCAAGATAGATGAAACTCTGGATGGAATGAGTTGCTTATATGCTCTGGGCTTCCAGGACTGACTTCCAGCATAAACACAGCTTGATTATGATATCTTCTTGATCAGCGCTTGAGTCCTGGTTTCTTTTTATCTTCACACGGTTTCGTGTTGTGTAACAGGACTCACGCCCCAGGTCTGTCCTATATCCCTGGTTAACCGAAACTCAGGCTCTGGAATTCAATCAAATGAATGAGAAGCTTTTTGAGGTGGGCACAAAGTACTCCGAGACACTGTGCAGAAGCTGGGAGTGGGTTAAACTCTCTGTCTTACCTACACCAATGGTGCTTGAATTTGGCAGCTGCCCAGGATTAGGCCACTCGTATCGAGAAAGGCAAGAACTTTCCTGGAGTCATGAAATACTGTGTCAAAACAAATCAGTCCCAAGAAAAGTGATTTTTATTCTTGAACTCATTAGATTGTAAGGACTGGATTCAGCTTGATACTTAAGGCTATACAGATTTGGGTCTCAAGCAGTGTCATTTATTTGACACAGTTTAAAGCCACAATTCTATCAGCAATTCAGAGCATGAAAAATAGTTTCCATTGGATTCCTGTAGTTTTGACTTCATCACTTGAGTTACAATGATTTCTTGTTGTGCCTGAACAGAGTCCACAAACTCTGCAATTTACTGCTTCCTGCAACAGTCTGACACAGCCCCCTGTGGGAAAAAAATAAGTTAAACAGAGAACTTTTTCCCATTAAGGAATTATATTGATCTTGCAGATGCTGAGTTGACTTACTGTGTTTTTCCTTAGAGCACTTGGCTGCAGATCCCCTTACGAGTAAATATAAGAGCTTTATCATCTCATTTCTCCTTAAACCTAAGCATTATAATCTATATCAGTCACTGACATGCAGTTATTTTCTTTTAAAGATGATATTTAGTTGTATGAGACAGCTCTTCAATGTTTGCTAAATTCTGCATCATTATTTCCCAACTATAACTATGTAATTTCTCTCAAAAATCTGTACCTTATACACAGTGTGAATTTCAAGTGCAATATATAGAAAGTATAAATATTTAAATATAAGATATGGTTTACATTGTTCTTCACTGGAGTGTCTCCTCTTGTTTCAAAAACTACAAGAGTGTAGCTTAAGTAGCCCACTTGAGAAGGCAAATTCATCATGTGTCTACTTCAAGGCTCTCTTGTTGTTTAAGGGCTAGATTGTGGTAAATAATCCACAGACCTTAACCGGAGGCAGTGCTGACTCGCATTCCTTTTGAAAGAGCACCAGTTTGCTCCTCTTTGTATCCTCCTCTTCTCTTTCACCCTTGCCCCATCTCATTTTCTTTGGGATGGGAATGAAGAGTTTCTTTCATTTCTGGAGACTTCTCTGTTGTTTATTTGACATAGACCTTGACGGTTTTATTTCAGCTTTCCTGGGCTCCTCAAGGAGAGATTTCCATATTTTGCAGCTAGCTGTATGAGTTTCCAAAATGAGGATGACTCTTGGCATCTGCCCCCTAAAGCCCATGTTCTTACCCAGCATGAAAGTGTTGTCTTCATATTTTCATAAAAGATGAGGAAGCTTCTCATGGGTGTCCTGCCTGTGAAGCTCTTCTCGCATTCAGACTAAGACGTGTATGTCCACATCAAGTAATAAAGAGTGCATGCCCATTAGCTTGACCTTATCCAGGTAGTATGCCATGATTTTTCTGTCTTGAGGTTATCTTGTGGACATTGTCAGATGAGCTGTGAAAAGGAACAAAATTTCCATAATGCAATATTATTGTATTTGGATTTAATGTTTGAGAATTGACCCCTTGTGCTAGGTACTGTAAATGTAATAAGAGAGGCGGTTTTGGTCCTGGAGGCTTACAGTTTTATGCCTGCCATAGGGGACCAAGAAGTTGACAGAACAAACAAATAGGCAATATCATGGGGAGACACAGGGGTTGTGAATGTAACGTAGTAATCTCTGATCTGTTGTTGAGTAGATGATGCATACAGAATGTGCAGCTTGAAGGTAAAATACACAGCCGTTGTACTTCCTCTAAAGCTCAGGGTGTTTACCATCCAGGGTTACTCTTTTAAATCTTCTAATTGATTGCTTTATTCTGACTTATTTTAACACTAGTGCTAAGGCGATTTTATTCTAATGGCAGTTTTACCATAATTCAGCAAAAGCAAATAACCCTTGCTTTCATTCTGCAGAGCTCCTGTGGCTGATAGAAAATGACCCTGACAGGCAAGTGTTATATTTCCACAGTGAAAGAGACTACGTTTAGGGCAAAAGATTTTAATTTCCCTTAGTAAATAAAGGAAAAAAATCTTTTAATCTCTGACACTGTGTTTTACAGGTAATTGATTTAAAAAATTGACTTTGCTTCCTCTTTCAGGTCTAGGAAGCAATAGTACCACCACCCCCTACAATTCTAAAATTCACCACAGAGATGTTGCAAGCGGAGAGAGCCAGGAAGAGAGAGAGAGAGAGTGTGTAAAATACCTATTAAACCAGACATCACATTTCTCTATAATGGTGGATTACCACAATCATTTTCCCTTCCTTCACAGAGCACAAGGGATATAATACTTATGAGAATTATATCCCAGCCCTTCAAATGCTAGTTAGCCTATTATACAGTTTAATCAGAAATGATATTTTTGGACTGAACAAGTCACAGACAGCCACTGGGCATTACTATGGAATGCAGGAGTAAACCAAAGTCCTTGTTTGTATTCAGCTTTAATAATTGGACAGCCTAAAGGGATGTAATGGGCCTGGCTCAGGCTTTGGTAACACAGAGGTTCAACTAGCAGTCCCTTCCCTTGTGCTGTTGTGTTGAGGGCAGGCACAGATGCAGACTTTGTCTTTTTTTTCCTTTCTGCCCTGTCCTTATGTGGAGCTCTGAGGATAGCCAGCTCAAAGATGGTGGTGCAAGGAGGTGGCTCTCCCCAAGCCAGGCACTTCCTTTGCATTGCTGGGCAAGAACTTCAGAGAGGGAGAAGGGAAAGGGCAAAGTCTTTCACTTTAAGCAAAGAAGAAAAATCCAGTATTTAATGCAGAATCTGGGCTAACACTACTGAGTTTTTATTTCAGTGCATGTGTGTTTAAGGTCTCACGATGACCATTCTGCTATGCTTTTGGCAGAGGCTCACTTCTGATGCTTTTAAATACGCTCGTGCAGAGAAAGCTGCATGCTGGCTTTTCTCTAGAAGTCTTAGATATGTGTTAAAGATGCACCAATGTGTCTGGGAAAGAGAAAGGAAAATCTGAGCATGTAGGTCATGAAGAAGAGACCTCAAAACAAATCTAATAGATTGTTTGATGCAATCTTGTAAGAAAGTCTTCAGCATTTTTTGGTTTTAATCTATTAGACTTATTCAGAGGTGAAGTGTTGCGCAAGAGGGGGACTTCTGAAAGGAAGAGGAGTAAGTGATCTCCATTTCCATCTGAAATTACAAAACGGGCATTTTGAAGAATTTTTATGAGCAATCAGCAGGACCAGCTTACAGGACAAGGAAACTTAAAGCAATTTCACTACCTCTAACCTGTGCCCCCGTGAGCACTACTAGAAATTTCAGTGCATTTTCCCATGACCCTTGGTGGGTGCAGATGATTATGGGGTACAGCACCATGGCAAGTAATTGCATTTCTTTTCAAGTCCCAAGTGGGAAAAGACTGTGGGTTCTGTTTCTACTCACTCACGTCATAGTCATGGTGGGCGAATCTTTTTTTTGCAATTTTAACTCTGTTGAATTCCTAAAAGGATTCCAAATAATTGAGTTGAATTGGGGTAGTAGTTTCTGAAACATATGAGTTTATGATACATATGAGCCTGGAGATTCCGTCAGTTATGTGGGAAAAATGCCTTTTGAGAAGACTGTCTCTGGGAAGGTGAATATTTTGTAAGAGACAAAGTGTAGTTGAGGTCTGTGCTGTTCTTTGATTGTGTTTTTAGGAGGAGCCTTTTGCTGGTTAGAGAAACTGGTTGCTGCCTGCATAACATCAGTTTTGCAGTTTTCTCTGACACCTTATCCAAGTTGCCATGACAACTGTGGCTTTAGAGGAGTTCACTTTATGGATGGACAAATGATCTGATCATTGAAGATGCATGCTGAGGTCAGAGGGTGGTTGGTTGATGTTTGCTTAATTGAGTTTCCTGACAGAAGCTGGAGAACCCTGAGCAGCAAAGGATGCCATCCAGGGCACGTAAGAACACTGAAATAGGCCAGATAGTTGAATCTGACCTTCCTGCATCTAGCAGAGCTTTAGGTTTTAGTGCACAGTGTCTTTAAACCACTTTTGCAATTTCCTGATCCTAAACTGGGTAAATCTATTCCTGTGCAAATCTGTAACACAGCTTTAAGGTGCCAGTAGATAAGGCAGCTACTACCAGAATTGGTATTTTTGAATTATAAGCTAGATCCTACAGTGCTTAGTGTTTTACTTCACATCCACTTAATAGAAGAAAAAAAAAAAGATGAAAAATGAATGAGAACACAGCCCCCATAGTTTAACAGAAAGCATTATAATTCTGTACCTGAATGAGATTGCTGGCACGCTTCATTCATGAACATCAGCCCAGAATGCTGGGCTGTTGCTGCTGATTTTGAAATGCCGGTTGAAAAGGAAACAGAGATGTTCCTGCTTAAAGAGACTGGAGTTTCCTGGTGTGCGCATAGTGCCAACTGGTGCCAGGAACAGCAGAAGATCTTTCACTTGCAGAAAGGGTTTAATGACTTAATGAACCTGCTGTACTTAATCAGTTAAAAACCAAGCAATTAAGGTTGCAGAAAAACACAGTGACTTCTGATAAGAAATACTTTTTTACTGGACTTCACATATTTTATGGGCTGTGATAGATCATTACTTTCACATTATATATGAGGATAATTACCAGAATTTCAGCAGAGCAGATGTGTCTCTTTTCTGGGAAAGGTTCATGTATATGTAGAATAAATGCTGGTTTATTTACATGATGTCCCTCAAGAATACTGAAAAGCCTAAGGATGTTTTGCCCAAGTATTGTCCCTCTCAGAATTTATTTCCACAAACATATAAATATACTGTGGACTATAATGTCTATGAGAAGATTAATAACCATAATTGTGAGAAAAAAATATATTTTTTTGCACTGGGAATGTAGGAAGACAGTCTGTTTATTGGCTGGAACAGAGACTTGGCATGTTTGGACTGTATTACTCATATTGCTGCTACTCACTGTGGTAAAGAAGTGCAAAATATTATTTTTGCTTTTCATGTGTCATATATGTTAAAAACATTGCATGGAAGAAACCTGGGGATGGCAATGGAAGTTGTGGGCATGTACAGGCAAAATTAGGAGACTTAGAGTATGCTAATAGAATTGAAAATGCTAGCTTAGGTACTTAGACTATGATGCTATCCTGCAATGTAAACAATATGCTTACAAGACATGGTATTTAACATTTATAGATGAGAAGTAAGGAAAACTCTATGTATTCTTATGTTTATCTATATGGTGAAGATTGGATATAAAGCTCTTTGCAAAGTAAGGCAAAAGTATTTTAGTATATCATGAAGGTCAGACTCAACTAATCACCAACAGCTTCTTAACATAAGTAAAGTTACATATATAAGTGGGTTTGAAATTTCGCACTTATGGTCACATCCTCCCCTTGTGTATGGCAAAATAGATTCCTGATGTCCAGTTGAGCTGGAGCAATTTATAGTGTCTGGCAGCTCAGCTATATACATTTTAAGTATTTAACTTCAGAAAGCCAAATTATTTAAAAATCTGCAAAACGTTGTTTTCAGAGCAAAGGAAATAAAGCTATATATTACCAAAAAAATCAACTCAGACATGCCTCAGTTTTAGTGTGAGCCCTAAAAACCTGGCCTGTGTTTCTTAACTGGTTTGCAACCACAAGCCAACTTTCAAGGGGAACACCCTGCTCTCTGTGGGGAAGGATTTATGATTTTATTCAGGATGTATGAAATGCGTTGGTTTTGGCTGGATTTCAGGAAACAAAAGGGGGGGGCAGAGTCTGCATTCATTTGCACCCCTTTCAATCTGTTTGCTGTCAACCAAGTTTTAATGACAATAAACCAAGGCAAAATGCGGGCTAAAGAATGGAAACTGTGTGCTTTGGAATAATGGACCAAAAAAAGTTGCTGACCCTTCTGCGAGTGGAAGCTGCTGGTGCTGGCACAGCTCTCAAAAAGAGGGCTGCGGCAGAAAGCGAGAGCCATCCCTCATTAAGGGCCTTTCCTCTGGATCCTGAATTCTTTTCTCTTTGACCTACTGAAATGATCTTTTGTAATGCAATGTGAACTAAGTTGTTGTAAACAGAGGAAATCAATTGTGTTTCCAAAATTCATGTATGTGCAGACAAGTAGTAGCATTGCTGGGATAAGCAGGAACTTAGGAAGCTGAGCTGCATCATTTACGCATTTTGAGGGAAGCTGTTTGAAACTGTGTTTTTAAGAACTCAGAAAACTGTGTGGTATCCCATCAGTTTAAGCAAGGGTTCCCCATTATTCCATGTCACTTACAATTTCATGTAACCTAACACATGGTAATTTTTCTGTAATAAAAGTTGGGTGGGGGGAAGATCACTACCTAAAATAAGCAATTTATGAGCCAGCGCTGTAGCTTGCTTCCATTCCCTTTGCACTCCTCCTGCATGAGGAAATTCCTCAGTCCCACCGAGCCAAAGTAGCCTGGCCTCCACTGCACCCTCTTGCACTGCCTTTCACGGAGGGAGCGTGCCCAGGACCTAGCTGAGACTGGGGAGGGATACTTAAACCATCAGTGAACTCTGCCAAGCCCTAACTGCTGAAGTAGCCCTTGGGAGGGTGTTGCAGCTGAACGCAATTTCGAACGGTCAGAGGCAGCTCTGTGTTGCTGAGCGGGGTCCCAGCAGGCCCCCGGATGGGATGAAAAGTCCTGAGACTCTTGCAAATTCTTGTTGCTGTGCTTGCTTCTTGCTGTAGGAGGTGATGCCTGAGTTTCAGGGCCCAAATATGTTATCAATAGCTTCAAAAAAAGAGTGACAGGCTTTGCTGGATGGGAGTGAAGACCTTGCCTATCATCAAAACATATCTGCATTTTGTAAGCAGAGCAATAACTTAATAATACGCTGGAAGTAACAGGTATTGCCTAGGAGGCTGAAAGTGAGACCTGAGCTAGTGAGCCGTATTCCACCTGGGATCTGCGAGAGCCTTGAGGTCATTGACAAAGATGTCTTGACTTGAAACTATAAACTTTCTTTGGGATATGCTCTGCACTTGAATAATCAAGTATGAAATGATTTATTGACATTTTATGCAGATAGAAGACTCAGTCTAAAGGGAGACAAGTACACTATTGAAATAGGTTTCTTTTTGATGGAAGTAAGAATAAAATGCTTGACTTGTTTCGTATCATGATGTAGCTTGCAACCTTCCACATGTCCTCAGAGAGAGAGGGTTCATATATGCTGCAAATGTATAATGTTAACTAGCATTACATTTTTCACATAGTATCTAACACATACATATTGTGGTCCTCATTACTGCTTAACAAAAAGCTTTCACAGCCTAAAATTAATTAAAAAACACAGCTGCAATGCAGCAGCATGTCCTCGTGAAACTGAGAAATCACCACTAGAAATGTTAGCCACAACAAACTAAAAATCTGACAATCTCACCATGCTAAGCTGCTCATATCTTTCTTCCTTCTTGCCTACTAATATGCCTAAATATATAGTAGAAATATTAAAATGTAATTACACAGCATACACTTGACTGGAGAACTTTCCCTCACCTGTAATGTATGTCTAGCTGCTTTGTTAATATTGCCAATCAGGTACAATTTAAAACCAACAGAGAAAGTTATTCCAGAACCTACACAGAAGGTCACAAACTCCCTTTGAAAGCACTGATACTTCCTTTTGTTCACTCTTATGTATCTGATTACAAATTACTAAATCCTAATGCTATTTGAGAACTTTTAGATTCTAATCAGTGCTTTGATGAATGTACAGCACAAGAATGCAGATGAGTGATGTCACCTTTTATGCATACAGCAGCATGCATGAACTAAAATGTGGAGAAGCTATTCAAAAGCACGGGGACCTTTGTGATCTAGGAGCTTCCTTTGTAATCAATCCTGACCGTAAATTGTTGTCTAAGCTTAAAAAAAAAAATCACATGAAATACAAAATGTTCTGCTTAGAATGTGAACAATTGACTTTATGATGATAAGATTGGATGAGATTCTGGGATAAGGAAATACTACAGACATTCACTGGAATAAATGAAAAGGAATTATAAATGTTAATAATGCCAGTAAATTGAAGATTTCTTCTTTAGCGTTTAGGAACTGGGTAACTTCCCAGCACTTTGTTCTACAGTAAAGACTTTTTATCAAATGAAGCCTAGATAAGTATCAAAACAATTTTTCATGAAATGAAAGGTAAACAATGTGTTCAGGCATTCATAAATATAAAAAAAGTTCTTACAAGGCATTTTCTTAAAAGGTAGTGAAACCAAGTCATTTATGTAAAAACCATCTCTATAAACATCATGGCCTGTCTTTTTTTTTTTAAGCACAGACGAAATGCTCATGGGTTCTTTTTTAGTCAGGTTAACACATTCAGTATTTGCATTGGCTATCAAAACTTTGTAAAACTACTCTTTAGACTGAAAACTGCATTGAAAGAACATGAGGATGGTGCTATGAATTCACAAAAGGGAAGAATGCAGAGGACTGGCTCTCTGGTACCTCTTCAACACCCGGTGAGGTCCCAGTGGGGATAATGTCTGTCTATGCTTATGTATTCTTTACGTATAGTTTTTTTTGCCCATGTGGTTTTGCATTATAACATCAATATTCTTTTAAAGCGACTTATGCAAGAATGACCTTGACTTATTTTAAAATGCACGCCATTAAAATAGAATAACTGGGAGGTTTCCTGTGAAGAGGATTTTATTGCTTCTTTGCATTACGTATGGGTATTTGTGTGTGCTGCTCTTCTGAGGCTACCTGTGAAAATGATAACAAGAAGAGGGACCAAAGCAAAGGTTCCACAGTGACATGTGGAGCTAAGGAAAGGGTTCTTTGTAGGGGTGTTACAAGAATTCAATTTCTCTGATTTTAAAGAAATAGCATTTTAATTGGCAGCAATATACAGGTGAAAAAACGGAAGAAGGAGCTGAAACCAGGAGAAAAAAACTATATCTTCTGTGACTACTGTTAGCGTTTTCTCATCTGAAAGTCAATGCATGCCCTATTGGTACTTAAATTTTAGTAGTGTCTTGGGTAAAAAGAAATAATTACTTTGTTAGACAATACCTCATCCTAGTCCTCGCTGCAGTCCAGAAAGTGCCTCTGCAGGTATGACCTTTGGTTGCTGGGAACTGAAAGCAGCTGTCTTGTAGTAACCTTCCTCCTTTTCCCCATCTGGGACTGCTGACAGTCCCAGTCCTTTAGGCTGATGTATCTGAAGTGCAGGAAAAAGACTCTCTTTTTGTGAAAGTTTTTTGTGCATCTTTGACATACCCATATGGATTCTTTAGCCTCTTAGATAATCAATGTTGCTTATTGGTCTAAAGTACGATTAAGCAATCTGCCATGCTGATATCAAGCTGACAATGGAATTAGATAGATAGTGGGAAAATGCTAAACCACTTGTAAGTTTGTCGCCATAGCTGACTAGATCTTACATAAGGATAGGGCACTAGCTGTGATCGTAGTTATGCTTGTAGTTTAGTCTATTGTCAGTTCAAGAACTAGAAACTAGCTTCTGTGCAGATGTAAATTAAGCTATATCCTTTTTTTTTTACCCCATTCTCTTTGTGTGTATATATATATATATTTATACAACTCTGCCTATGCTGTTTTATCTGGGGAGTTCATTATGCAAACCTAATGCTTTTCCCAGCTGAAAATAGGTTCTCTTCATAGTGTGTCACTTTTCATTATCATGGGGAGCTGTCTTTTCAACACTTAAGCATGTCCTGTCACCACAAGATTAACATTTTAAGCAGTAGAACATTGCTTTTAACAGCAAAAGTCACTATTACTTACATACTTGGTTTCCTTGTTGATTGTAATATGGAAAGTCACTATCCTCTAGCTGGGCAAATTTCTTGCAAGTGAGGTTGAAATGAACCTGGGCAGTAACAATGTATCAATTCATTTCATTCCCTCTTCTTCCTCTTCTTCCATCATGCCTGATACGTCTGACACACATCAAAAGATCCTAGGCATAAGGTAAGCTGTTAGAGGTCTCAGTTATTTCCAGAGATATGATGGAGTCTGAAACATTGGAAGAGGTCACCTTGAATCTGCAAACGTATGGAAAAGGCAGGCCTGCTAGCCCTGATGGCTTTTCTTTATACTACTTAGGCTATAAAGAGAGGCATTACTATTGCTTGGAAGGAGGGTTTTTTTTTTTTAATGATCAAGAACAGAAGAAAAGGATTTAGAATTGTTAATATACTGCTTGAGTGCTTAGCTGTTTATATTTACAGTAATTGCTTCTGGAAAAAAAAAAATCCTTTTCCTGCCAACATGTAGGAAAAATAAAGGTTGATTGAATTAAGTCTGGGAACCAGTTTGATTAGAAATTGAAACGAATCTCCTGGGACTCTAGAAACCTGGTTCATTTGTGACATTCCTTCCATACTCTAATGGGCTCTAGTGCCTGATACTGAATGATAAGAAATGCTGGTTTCTGAAAACAGCTGTTGTGGGTTTGGTAGTTTGGAACTACATTTTCAGAGCTGAATCTAAGCCATAAATATATGCAAATGAGTGCAAATCAGCTTATTCCTCCTAATATGATTTTGAACCAGTGATCATTATTTTGAAAATATTCATTAGAGATATTAGAATTCCACCTTTCACTTTTTGAAAGGAAAGCAAGAACAAGAATAGATAATGCCATTATTCCTGTGGATGATACTGTATGAAATGTGTGTAATAGGTAGTCTTTTATATATATGCCTTTTAATAGGCACTTGGAAGAACTACATATCAGTTTTTTGGTATTTTCAGTTTGCTGAACTGTAGCCCAGTGCCATTCTCCTGGGATGCTGCAAGTATTGGTTTAGAATCTGATTTTAAAAAACATTTCTGTTCCACATTCTTGTTAACACAAGTTAGGCCTTTAAGTACCTAAAAAAATTGTGGCCCCCATTTCTAGCTTCTCTGTCGCTCCTTAAAGCTTTAAGAGATGTTTGGCAATTATTGCCCAGTGATGCTGGAGCTCTTCTTCACCCCTAGCGTGGTTCCCAGTGCAAACTTGAAAATGAGTTTCTTGAGGCACTTAGTGGACCACAACTTGTGAGCTGAAAGCAGCAAAATCCTTTGCTTACTAGATGTAGCAGCTTACTTCACTTCCCCACTTTCTTGCTACTGTTACCTCCAGTCATCATATTTAAATTAGCGTAACCCCTTTGGGCCCTCCCTGGTGTAATGCCAGCTCTGAACCCAAAAGAAGAGTTGTGTGTCACATCCCAGACCTGAGACTTGTGAAGATGGTGGTAAACGTTTCTCAACCCATAGCAGTATTAACGTTCTTCCAGCTGTGCAGAGGCAGAAAAACTGCTCAGAGACAATAGGTCTAAGTAGCTACCAAAGATTACAGGATTTCTGGTATTTTTGCCTATTTTGTGGGACATGGACAAAAATAAAAAAGGCAGGTAGAACTGCTGCATTAAATGGTAGTGGAAGGCACTGAAACAAAGAGGAACGCCTATCATGCATTTGTGAAACACAGGCTGAGGAAGGAGTTTCTCCTCTACCGGTCTTGAAAATGGATACTCTGCTTTTGCATATTTTTAAATAGAAAAATAAAGGGTTTTTTTTCCACGTATGGGTGATTGTAGAGATACTTCTTTTCTTTTAACCGAAGTTGTGTATTGCCAAACACATTTCACAGGTAGCTCTATTTTCCAAGCACTCTTTGAAAGTGACAAATTAACAATGATTATAGTTTTATATAATGTATAATTATCTATTATTTACAGAATAAAGAGTGAACAGTGAAAGTAGAGGTCATGTCATAACATGCAGTACATGAAGAGTCAGAGGAGAGTACTTTATTATGTGGCCTCCTCTTTCATCATGTGGAAATTGTGGGAAAATATTTCTAAAATACAGTCTTAATAGGCATTATATTTCAAACTAAATTTAACAGAGCAGACAGTGCAACGACTAATTAACAATGACTTAAAAATACCTTTCTTTATGACAGTTAATCATAGTAGAGTCTTGCTGAGCACAACTTTTGGGGTCTATTTTTATTACGTTTGACATATTATAGAATATATGTCAGATAGTATTGAATAATGTAAATTCATCCCACATTTTGGAAAAGAGCTTTTCAGCAACTTCAGTGTGTGATGGAATGATACTTGATACTTTTGCAACAGTTGCAAAATGCAATTAGCCAAACAAAAAAGTGAAAAGAATTAGTTGTTTCCATGTATAAGGTGTGCAGAAACAATTTGCATACAAAAATTTATGAAAATATACATAAAAATGTGTTGTAGCCCAGAAGTGTAATGCATACAAGCTGCATGTGTAATTCTGAAAAATCATTTTTTAACTTGGCTTCCTTAGAGCAACTTCATCCTATTATACCAGGATGATATACCAAAGGCAAATCTATGTACCTTCTGCCTTAGCAACACCTAACTTGTACAAAAAAGAGGCAATCCAAACCAGTTAAATTATAAATGTTTGCAACTCATTGATCTTAAAAAATATAAAATTAAATAATTACATTCAGAAAGTAAATGCAATAAAAAGCTGATGAATTATGAGGTTCATATGAAGGTTATGTAGCATTTACCAAACATTTTCATGACCCAAATCTGTGGAACAGGTGAGGGGAAAGAAGGAAAGAGGGTGAAGCATAGCCGGTGTTCAATACATTGCTCTGCGGTTGCTGTTTGATTTGGTTGCGTGTTTGGTTTGGGCTGCTGCATGGCTCCATGCTCACTTGGACAACGGGCCCAATGCATTCTTACATGTGCTTGACGCTATTAGGTCTGTTTGTTAAAACCTGCAGAGTACCCCATATGGCTTAAAGAGGGCAAATGATTTTGACTGGGTTTTATGGACACAATTTCAGTTTCAGACTGAGGAAATGGAAAGGGTTCATTTATCACTGGAGAATGAGCAGCTGCAGGAGAAGAGAGTAAGCTGGGAGGGGCAGGAGGAGGTTAGCCTGGCAGAGGAAAGGGAGGCAGGAAGAAGCAGGAGAAAAGCATTGGGTGTAGAAGTGTGAAAAAGCAACAGTGACATGAGCATAAATGGAGGAAAAAGTGCAACTGAACATATTGTTTTCCTTTGCTTTATATATGCTGTAAGCAGAGCAGTCCATATGCAAACAATTATACCACTGGGCAATTTAGGTTACGTTAAGATGCCACGCAAGCTTTGCTCTCCATGGTTTATGGTATCAGCTGAACCCCCTGAAAGGATAAATGATATAGTTCATGATGTGACTCATACAGGAAAACAGATACTCAGTAATGTGCTATAATACAAGTGACAAAAAGACAAACTAATAGTCAAGGAGCAGTGACGGCAGACATCATGTTCTTTCTGTCTTCTGGATGTTGTTTATCATATTACTATTATCATTATTATTTTATTAATGTTATCATATCACCTAGTGACAAAAACTCAAGGCCTGGAGCCAGGATCCTAGACAAAACAGGACTTTTGTCTAGGATTTTTGCCATAAGCATTATAAGCATAATGCTTATGGCAGCTTCTTTGTTGGTTATTAAATTGTTGCTGTGAATGAAGATAATGATAACAACAAGGAGAAACGCACACCATGCTGGGACCAATTTCCTGCCGCACTGCGAGTGAGCTGCTTAACTACCTTCTGCGGCTGTGAGGGTGTTCTTAGATAGAAGGAATCTTGAATTAAGACCGTGGCTGGAGTGACCTTCTGAACCGCGCTGTGAACACTGAGAAGACAGATGCCTCGCCTAAGACTTCGGAGTGCACAGCTTTACTGCATACTGAAAAATGAGAATACAAGAAAATACTTCTGAAAAGGCTAGTTGACATTCAGATTGAGTACCAGTATTGATTTGCTGTGGAGATGTCAGTTTTGTGGTGAAGTTAAAAACATCCAAGCTTACCGTCTTAAACATTCCACTGCCTTTTCTCTTCCTGTGTTTTTATTTATTAAATTACACTAAAAGGTGCCAGAGCAAATCACTTATGAAAATGAGGTGCCCTTGTTTTTCCAGTAAATGATTAATAAAAAAAGACTATCGCTTGCAGTTTTATGCAGAGCCTTGGGATATGCTATTTGTCATATTTTTCTATAAGCCTTTTGTTAATACTTTTGTAGGCAGACTTGAGAACTCCAAGAATTAGATAATGTTACATCAGTAAAAATGTTTCTTGAAAAAGATATAGATATTAGGAACATTTCTACTGGAAATTACATTCAGTCATATTTTTCCATTAGATCATACTTCCGTGGAGTTCCTAGACTCTTATTAGAAGATCCTGCTGGCTCTTGGACTATGACTGCAGAACGGCCCTTACGTTTGTTAGTAACTTATATTGGAAGCAGAGGGCTTCTGAGCTTTTCAGCTGTAATTCAACAACATTGGTCTTAGACTGGAGAGTGAAAATTTATTTACTGAAAGTAAAATATTTGTTTTGGCTAAAGTGCAATTTTTGGCAGTGGTACCTGTGCCTTTTAGGTCAAATTTTGATAGTAGGTTAGTAAGCCTATGACTACAAAACAGCTAATTTAATAAAAGTTAAGGACCATAGTCTGATCTCATTCCTTTTGGTGTAAATCCAGAGTATTTTGTTGAAACCCATTGCCAGCTGACTAAACTTTCTGTTTTCAGGGTCCACAAGTATACATAGTATTCAGTGTTATCAGCCCAGAACAGGTATATACTTAGATTTTCTCATTATTATAGAAAGTAAAGACGGAACAGTTGGCCCACTTTGTAATTAACTTTTAGTGTAATGACAACCCAGCAGTCCTAAGCAGGTGACAACCTCATGTTACTGATGTGGCAATTAGCTAGATTAATAATAACTAATAACTTTAAGAGCAACAATAATAATGTGTTCTATCTTTGAAATCTCAGGCAAAAGTCAAAATAATCATAAAATATCCTCCTGAAGAAAGTATTAGTAGCCCTTTTATGCAGAAAAACTGGATCTAAGAGGTTAAACAACCCATCCAGCACTTCTGCATAAAATGGGAGTGAAACTCGTGTGGACTAGTGATGAATTTATGCCAGGTGCCTAGTGTTACTTGCAACTTTTAGACCAAACTTTGCTGTACCTACATTTAAAAGCTTGTGGAGGTAGTCAAACCAAGACTGAGTACTTTCCTCACCTACAAGATGAATCTTTTATGTGCTACATAGAAGATTAGTACAATAAAGAACCATTGCTTCATTGCATTCAAAAATATTTTCTGCTTGTATGTAATGTGGTATCTTTTTCCTTTTCCCTTTATTTTCTAGGTTGTCACCATCTTCGTGCTTCCTTTGCCAAGAGGACAGCTGCTGGCAAGAGACAGGGTTCCTGTAGAACAGTCATCCTTATATCTGGCCTTTGACAGCTCAGAGAAGACAGCAATTGTAAGTTCTGAGTCCCTTAGAGTTTGCTCTCCATGTTTTCCAGGAGACTGTGTAGGTGATAAATGCTGAGATTTCACATAGTGGTCACCTGCTAGAGAGGTGTAATTACCTGGCTCCTGAGCCATGCAGAGCTCATTTCACTCTGCAGAATTGCACTCTCATCCAGAGAATTAACACAAACATTTTACTTGCTCCAGATTTTCACCTCTCTTTTGAGCATCCTAGCTGACCAGTCAGAATTCCAGTTTTGACTCACTAAATTGAGACATTGGAAACTGCAGCTAGATCCTTCAACTTAACAGAATAAACCTCCTGTGGAGTCTCTGGGCATGCTGCACAGAAAATGTTAGCACCCTAATTCAGATTTTTCAAGATCAGATGTAGGTGCCTAAATTTAGCAACTAAGTCTAAAAGTTCTGGTTTATACTTTTAGATCTGACCTGTGCTTTAAGATGTCAGAAGTGATTTAAGCAGCTATTAGGTCTGCAACAAATTGCAGTGGAAAGATCAACAGAGCGTAGAGGAGCCAACGTTCAGATTATACAAGGTACCAGGGACCACTTGCATAACAAACCTGTCAATGATTTATAAAGTGTACAGACACAGTACCAAGGGAAGTCTCACTCAAAATGATCGGTTACCCATTACCACATTGTTTCAGTGATCTTCTCATCTTACTGAATGTGCTGGATAGCAGACAAGACCTTCTCATCTCTTTAGCACCCGTTGATTCTCAGACAACTTTGTTGCCCTCTCTGTAAATTAACTCCAGCTTTCTTATAAGAAATATCAGATTGCCTGCAGAAGTAAGATGCCTGTTTTATTTGAATGTTCTTCGGGAAATGGTTTAGAGAGCATCCATATCAAACAATTTCTACTCTGCAGTGTTTGTACCTTGAAGAGTTAGGTCAAGGGTTTTGGATCAAAGCCTAGCTGAGATTCAGAGACTGCATACATCATGGGGCCCAGGGAGAAAAGCATTAAATTTCTTGCTTAAAATTGGCTGCTAAATGCAAATGCATCATCTTTTATGTTATATAAAATTTGAGTGTCCTGTATTTTCCTGGGGCAGCAAATTGTTGAACAGACTCTCCTTCATTTCAAGGTCTTTGGATTAGGCTCTTTATGAATTCATTAAACTATTTATTCATTATAGGTGGTGAAAAGTATATAACCTTTCTGGGAGGGAAGTGGTCCACTCCATAAATAAATCTTGCCCTGTAAATTAAAGATGTGCTAGAATGAAGTACCTGGATCCAAGATTGCTGTAACTTGAGCAAGGCAACTGTTCTTAATAGTAGCTTTGGGAAGGAAGCTACTCACAGTAGAATGGATGAACCTTACAAAGTGCTGGGATGGTCTGAAAAATCAGGCTCTGCTGGACCAGGGGAAAAAGTAAATTCCATAATTGAGGTCTCTCAGGGAGAATACCCTGCCAGAATTTCTCTTTTGCTATATATTGAGCTCCTGTCTGAGCATGACCTCAGATCAAAAACACTAGAGTACTGAACCAGGAAAGAGGCCTAACATGTAGGAGGTCTTTGGATTATATTCTGAGAGGTCATCTCGTACAGTTTGTATCCTTTAGGAAATCAGAAGATAGGTGTTCATGGAATGCTCTTCCTAGTTACTTGCTCTGTTTAATACTGAGTTTGTTGTTTTCTGTATTATTTGTAGTTCCTCATGAATATAAAAACTGGTTCCAGTATTGAAAGCACAGCAGTAATCTAAGGAAGAGTTAACGTGCCAGTGAGTTCCACATATCCGTGTTGGCCAGAAGCATATAAAGGAGCACCGTCTTTCTCACTGTTGTTTTCAGGCCAGCTACTATCAGGTGGCAGCTAAGTACTTAGCCAGATCGACATCCTGTGATGTCAGGTGACAAATAGCAAACACATACTCCTGTGCAGAAGGGTCAGGTATAGTCTTTACTTTATCTTGCTAGTGATTTTTCCAACATGCCAGTACTATTTCTATATCCTATAAGTAAAATACCAGTCAGACCCAAACTTAATCTGTGACTTCAAAAAACCTCAGCCCTTTACTTGTATTTTCAAGACTTCACCGCTTCGATTTTTATTTTCTTTCAAATGAATGGTTAAGCTTTACGTACTTTGGTTCTAAACGCAACGGTGCTGCAGACAGCTCCTGGGCACCATTTGCTGACCACCTTCTTAGTTGCGGCTTGTTCATGGAATCATTGTCAAACTCACTGGCACGGGGAATTGGCCATAACTGGCTTACTGCTTGATAGAGCAGTCTGATGCCAGCAAAGAAGATTTTATGGCAATGGCAGCCTTACAGCATCTCAGTTGTTTTTCTCAATATTTGGACACTGTCTGGTCACAAACGTTAAAATACTAACGTAATCTGTGTTCGTGGAAAAATAAATATCCCATCTAAGACCTAACTAAATCCTGCTCAGTGCTGACTGACAGAGGTGTGAGCCAGATCAATTAGGGAGAAAAAAATATTATCCTCATGTAATGGATCATGTGACAGTTGTACTGCATTAAATCTATAGTTGTTCTACATTTGAGTACTAATTCATGATGCAACCAGTTTGTTTAAATCTATTAATTGCTATGTTATTTTCTTAAGTTAAGACTCTTTCCCCACCCTCCCCGAGTCATTGAGTTTTGATCTGCTTTCTGGAAAGCTGAAAAGATTCTCAGGAGCTTTCAGAGCTACTGTAGACAAAGGGGCTATAGTGGGTCACTTACTAGACACAAGGTACTTTTTTTACAGTTTAATGCAGATTCAAAATAAGAGCCACTTTTTAAAATTTTAGCATGACAAGTCATGTGCAGCCACAAATCATGCAGTTGTCGCCAAGGTCTTAAAAAATGGACTATTTGGAAAAAAAATACACTAAAGCAGTTAAAGCCCACTGCGGAAGGAGGAGAGGAAAACCCACAAAGGTAAAAGAGGAAATTAGTGCACTACTTCTTAGTACCCTTTAAAATCTCTCTTCTTTGCCTGAAATACTAAATACTGGGCTGCAAAACTGTAGCCTTCATGCAAGAATGTATTACTTCCTTCAGCATAACTAGCACTGCTTTAAAGCAAAAGTTTGTCAGTGTGTGAATTGTATTCTTGTGGTGCAAGCAAACACTTTGTGCTATTGTAGCAATTTTCCTTCGCAAAATGCAGAGACTAGAGTGGTGAATCTTTTGAAGTTGCTCCTAAACATGTAATATTTAGCTTGAGAAGCAGTAGTGAGGAAATGAACATGATAAGAGCTCATTCAGTAACAGCCCTAAATTGATTATTTCCTTTCTTATGTAAACTTATCAGTCCGCCCTTTGGGCTCACTTCCGAATACCAGCTCAGCACAAGAGTCTTATCACAAGGAAATGGAATGTAAAAGCCCTGACAATTTTGATAAGGCACGTACTTTGGTTATGATCCTTTCTCTCCCCTCCTCCCTTTTAAATAATTCAGCTGCACTAAAATGAGAGATGCCTTTCTTCTTTAGCTTTTGCATACATATGGTTTGTTGTTATTTTAGTCATAATAAACCCTGGTTATTTATTCTGCTGTTTTCTCAGAAAGTTCTTAAGTAAAGAGACAGTAGTATCTAAAAGATACTACGTCAGTTATGAACATTCTTGAGGGGGGTTACATTGTGTAGTGAATAGATTATTTCTGAGTTTTCAGAGACACTCTAAGTATTTTGGACACACTAAACATTCTCACTAGGAAGGATACCGTAGGAAATTACGACTCCCTGTTTTTATTTCCCATCTGTAGTCTTGCACTTACCCATCCATTATGATGTGGGTCTGGCATCTCCAAGTGCAACTGGACTAAATAAAGATCTAACAGCTCTCAGTACAAAAGCCAAACAAGCAAACCAAAGAAACTGCCATGCAAACACCAAACCGTGCATGTACACGTGTGCGGGAAAACTGACAAGCAAGCTCTACCTGCTCAGTCACCGCATCCTAAAACTTCACTGAACTAGCAGCCAGAAACACAGGAAGGAAGCCCAAAATACAAATTTAACTTCATTCACTTGTCCCAGTAAAGTAATAATGTAAGAGTGTACGTAACAAGTTTTGTGGTTCATTGCATTCCAGGACAGCAAAGCCTGATAAAAGTGCTCAAATGACAGTACTGTTATTGTTTGAGATGTGATGACATACTCCTTAAGCAAATGTTATAGGCAGCAAATCCATGACCCAGTAAAATACACTCCAGACCATCAAAGTAGTTCTACAGCTTGATGAAATCCACTTGTCTCTAGCAAGAATGACCTAAAACTCTTTAGAGGAATGAAAAGTGTGGTGGAATTCAGAATGTTTTTTAAGCAAACAGTGACATACCAAAGTGGAGTGCAACTTTTTCAGTGAAACCTAAAACTAAGCCAAACTTACCTGATATATTTTTTCCACAGAAACTCAAATCTTGAGTCAAGTTTCATGCAAATTAGGGAAAAGTTTTGAGTGAAACTGGACTGACATATGATTTTGATTGGCTCCTTAGCAAAATCTCGTCTAAATGTCTTTCCAACACAAACCAGAAAAATCTCAGTACTACATATCATCAAAACAACAACATAAATCAAGAAAGGACTTAATCCTGACTCTGTCAAAGTTAATGGTAAAGATCCCATTGATTTTAATAGGGCTAGGCGTTCTGCAAAATTTTGCATGATCCTCTGCATGCTGAAGCTCCCAGACTTCTTCACAAGATATCCTAAATGCTTACCATTGAAGAAAAGGTGTACTGTCATGGTAAATATATTTGGTAAAGCAGTATGATTGTGGTAGAAACAAGATGGGAAAAAGGTCATGGAGCAAAACCAGAACATGCATAAATTCACATGCACATGCAGAGGAAAAGAAGGCTTTCTAATGAAGGACTTGGGGTCAGAGAAGAGAAAATGAATTTATATTGTCTTTGCTCTGTATATGCCTGTGCGCAATATGAGGTTTCATAACTCTGTGCTTTCTATGCCATCACATCACTAATGCCACTACACCTGTAACAAACTGTGTATACCCAATAAGAAACTCTTGCTAATGTTTGGGAAAACAAAATGTAAGAATTAAAAGGAATAAAGAAAAGCTGTAAATTTGCAAAGTGTTTGCTAGGTAGCAAAAAAGACAAGGGTGTAACTGCATTGCTTGTCATTTATTTTTTGGGCCTACAGCAGCAGAGTCCTCAGGGAAGGGAATTAACAGTAGGGTATATTATCTTCCTCTAGTGTTGTATTTTCTATCTTAATAGTGTGTAGGATTTTCATTATAATTGATATCATCATTCATGAATTTGTTTTATTACATAAGCTAATACAGAACACTGTGCTGTTCCATGAAACCTGGTTTGTTTTATGGAGTTTAAATTAAAGCCTTCAAGATGTTAGTAAGACAGACAAAATACTCTTTTTTATTTATAAATATGTGTGTTTCTTTGCTAGATGAAATTTTCAGTCCAACAGCCAAGCTGATGTTCAAAGCATAGAGCAAATGGAAGGGCTGGGACTTTGCACCCTTTTCTGGACGTGCTGATGTTTGTGTATAACTCCATAGGGAGAAAATTTCAGTGAGTTCACACACTCTCTACAGCAACTGCCTGTAGCATGCACTGGCTTTGCTTTGTGACACAGAACTCAAACTCTGTAGAAGTGTAGAACAAATAATCAGATGATCTGTAACATAGCAGAAACTCTGCTCATAACAGACTTTATCAATAGTAATAAAAATGAGGGCGGCGTTGTGCTAATCGGTCATTGGTTGCTAAAATGCAGAGAATGGAATAAATTTAGAGAGAGCTTTCAGAGGTAGTTCCAGGCAAAGTTCAGCTGTCCATCCACGATGTTGGAAAGATACATGTGGCTGAGTCTCTTAGGGCCTGATTCTGCCACCTTTACTGGATGTACTATACTACGAGAAGGAACTCACTGGAAAATTTTTGTGGTCTGCTTAAAGGTGGCAGAATTAGGTATTTATTTAGGTCAAAAAGACTCATGTACTTGGAGACCTGGGGAGCTTATGTAATATACTGGGTGAGTGAACATGGTACAAAAAAATTACATACTGCACAGCTGAGGAGAAGCACGGATGGAATAACTGCACGTGCTCTGAGTAGGTGTCCAGAGACATTTCACAGTGATCTGGAGACAATTGTGTGGCCAGAGGCTTTCTACTAAAAAGATCTGTGGAGTCCCAAATGGAAAAAAAAAAAATCATGAAAGCAGACCAAAAACAGAAGAGGAAAAAGAATTAGTTTCACATCCTGTGCTTATTAATGATGAGGTTTTGGAAACACATGAAGATCACCTAGTACCCAGCCCAACCTTCAGGCTTCTTGAATGCTTTTGAAAGAGTTCGAGCTGAATTCATGTTTCAGGTATTTTAAAACATTAAGCAGTACATTTTGTTGTCTGAAACTTGTGCGAACTGTTTTAGGGAATTCAGTTCATCTGTGTTAAGTAAAAGGGCATAAAGTCAGTCTGGTTTGTTAACTAACAATAAACGTGTTTCCTTCTTTGCTAAACAGGTACGACTGTATGAAAATAATACAGAATGCACAGATTGTGCAAAGATTCCAGCAGGTAACTATAAGTTTATAGCCAAAATTGATTGTGGCATAGTTTTCTGGTAGCTGAAATCAGCTTTTAAACGAGCATTTTCATTACTTCTCATTGTCCTTTTTTTATAGGTTACACTTTTTCCACCAATTACATGTAATTCCTACCAACAGATGATCTATTTCCTGCAGTGTTGCCAGCCCCAAATAGTTATTGTAAAAGATTCAAAGTCTTGAATCAAAATGTATTGTTATTGTTTACTGTAGCTCTAGTTCTAGTTACATATTTATCGGATATGTGAAGCTGCATGCTACATTAGTCATCTGCGTTTCCAACAAACAAATAAGAGATCAGGTGAGCAACACATGCATCTTGTGGGCTATCACAAGACTCATTCTAAAGGGAGTGGTGTAACTCAGGAAACTGTCTTCGGCTGGTGCAATAAACCATGAGGTGACATATGTGTGGTGCTCTGTGTCAGACTGCCAAGCTCAAGTGCTGAGGAATAGTGCAAAAGTTGCGTAACATGGGGGTGGCATGTAGCTGCTCCACTGAGAAAATTCCTGGGGAAGGGTTGTGGCCAATGTTACCTATGTGCTTCATGTGGGAGCAACATGCTGTGGAAGCAAATTGTCATCACCATTTGGGCCGTCTCTTCAGTGCTGGTTAGAGCCCTGGGACTGGAAGGGTTACTGTGGGGTCAGACAAAGGTTGTCCTTTCTGCAGGAGACATTCTCTACCTGTTTACCCAAGGCCTGAGGGGTATTTAGCACATATTTTTGCTTCAGTGGACATGTCGTACAGGCCAGACATTCAAGATCTGAAATCCTGCCAATATGACTGGTGAAAATAATGCAATGCAAACCAGATTTTTGCCCATCTCAGATGGCATAATGTGATAAGCCAATGATTTAGTCTACAGTGGCCTCATAACCAGGCTGGAGATAGACATTAAATTGACCTCTACCTTAATATGGCCATTCAGTGTGGGTTTTTTGTGACCATGTGAATGACATAACAAAGAACATCACACACCAATCTGTGAAGTTGCTGTATGTTAAAATGTGTATCAAATTCTCTACTCCATACAAGTTGTATCACCAAGCAGAAACATTACCTCTTTTGGAGAGCTAATTTCATAAATTAGCATTACAACAAAGCCACCTCCTGAAGGAGCTACCTCCCCTTCCATTTCCTTTTCTTTTGTGGTAGATCAGTTATTCACAGGACATTCTTAGTTTCTGGAACCAACTCTTTGCTTTGAAAAATCTTGTTCCGCCCCTGTTGTCTAGTAGAGACCTGTTCCAAGCTATGTTCTACTGTCTGGGAACACGTACAGGCAACAGAAATGCTTTTCTTACAAAACAGTCTTTGCAAGCATTGTATCTGCTCCCTGCCCTAAAGAAGAAAGGTTTTGTTGAGAGCAAGTAGACCTATATGCATTTCCCTTGGGAAACTCTGTCTTAGTGGCTTCAAAAGCTATTACTAAAAATCTACATTTGAGGAAATAGCCTGTACATCAAAAAAAGGAAGAGATTTCTCAGACATCTTCAGTCAGATCAGTGACACTTCCCTGCTAATCATTTGTGCTACCATGGGGATACATTTCTAAATAAGCATGCATCATACTGATTTTCAGGATTCCCAAATCTTGAGTCAGTTCTATGAAGTACATTTCTCTTAATTATATCTAGCAAGAGCCTCCATTTCTTCAGGTACTTGATTCCCTGATAGTGATGGAAGTTATATCTTTCCTCTCATAACCAATAATTATAATAGCCTTAATCTAAAGTCTGTACATTTATTATGTGTGGCATCAGTGACTCTTGAAATATGATCATATCCAAAGTCAACTTTTTCTTGATGCAAATATGCAGGTATTCCCAAGAGTTTTTTTTGCCTTGCATAAGTTTTGAGAGGGAAATATATGCTGATATAGAAGACAAGGAAATATTAGAAATGCTTGATATAAACTTGGAAAACAGTCTTACTAACCCCCTTTTTTTTCTATAATAGAATGGAAACAGAAAAAATGTTTCAAAAGAACTTACTGTGCTTAGAAGGCTGATAATTATGGTAGCTGGCCAACACTCTAAGCCTACTTTGCCCATTTAATTTTCAACTGCTTTTTGTTCACCTTGCAAAATCAACATGTGATTCAACGTGATTCACTTTTTTTGTTTGATATTCGACAGAACAGTGCTAGAGCACAGGATATTTGTGAGTCTTTACTGACTGAGTGTAGGACGTTGAGAGTCCTGAGATAATTTATTTGACTACTGCATGACTGCTCTGCATAGCAGACCTCTCTACCAGTAAATGGAAGGGACAATTCACCTGGGTATTTGTCATGATAGCTACAGGTAGATGTGGTCCAATGCCTTTTTGATGTCATGCTCCTCTGGTGCCAAAGTGTTTCCTTTACTGGGTATCTGTGAAGGGTAGAGATTTACTGACTTCAAGGACTGGAGAGATTTTTGAGTTTTTCAAGCTATGCAGTCCTGCTGAGGTTCCTATCCCCACAAGACAGTTGGTGAAATTGCATTAGGTTTTCTGAGAAGAACTGGTACGCTTCAAAGCTCTGTGTTGTCACAGATGAAAGGCTTTTCAGTAACTTGCCATGAGAGGGTGAGGAGTGAGGAGGAAAGACTTGGGCATTAAAGATTTAGGGAGAGCTAGAGCTGTTATCTCCCAAAATACTACCTTCCAAAATTGGTACGTTATTGCTTCTTTCTCTTACAACAATTTACTTAAGAGCTGTAAGCCTTATTAGGAGAAATCAATTATTTGTAAATGTTCTTCCTTTTTCTACAGCAAGACTGGAGGAGTTGTATCTGGTCTTTCCAAAACATTCAGTGTGATATTCCTGACCCCAGAAGGATTCAACTCCTTGCCTCCTTGTACAATTTCCCTGGGAAATACCCAGTCCAATTAATGTTACAGAATGGCAGTTCCTTGGGTTCTTCAGTGCCACCTAACCTGACAGATTTGAACTACATCTTTATGTTACTCTCAAAAAGTTATTCTGAGGAAGAAGAGAGGATTATGTTTATTGCATTATGTTATTTGGTGTTTGATTTGAAGTCATGTCTAGAGGCTCCTCTTCTCAGCTTAAATATTTTAGGTCAACTGGGTATGTATGCACTACGTAGATACCTGAATATCTACGCTGGTTTTAGCTTTATTGAAGTAAAATATAAATGAATAATTTATAGTGCTTAGTTTAGTAGTGTTTTAAGTAGCTTAGGTAGAAACTTCAGGTAGTTTTTAGGTAGATGTGATTTAAGCTCTTAGAGAAAATTGTTTAGTATAAAATCTTTTGCAGAAAAAATATTTTAATTGAAGGTAGTGGAATGAATGGGACTAAGATAAATCATTCTTTAAAAAAAAGGCAGCAACCTCTGTGTCTTGTCCTTGTGCACCTGTCCTGGTGCCATGTAGATGATTTCTGCATCATATATCTGTTGTATAGAAATTGAACATGCTTTTTAATGGTCTGAGGGCGTGCTGAGAAGTGTTTTTGTTAGGGTTACTGCAAATAAAAGAAGATCTCATTCATCAATTATTTCTTTGTCTAAAAGATGTCATTAAATTTGATGATAGAAGCTGTCAATGTATAAAAATATACAACTGAATGGAAGGTGAGAATAAATGCTGACAAGTGTAGTATACAGCCAGGGCTCTTGACAAGATGCAGAATTGAGTTGAGCAAATGGCTTATAAAGCTCATTTAGCAAGAGAACAGTAAAATCCTTCCTTTAAGGTGATTTAGCTTTTTAGGAAGTATTTATGTGGAGACAGGGATCTACCCTAGTAGGTGGAGGTGCTTGCTTTTACTAGGTACTGCAGACACCACTGCAATATAACTTTAGTTTATTATGGCACTAAAACTATTAAATTGTTACAGTCTTTTTTTTTTTTTTTATCTTGAATTAAGGTTTGTTTCTGACCAAAAGGCAACAGCCATTCTTTTCCTATGCTGGTTATTGTTTTTGACAGACAATCCTTGTTATCTCTTTTTTGGTAGCATACAGGACTGAGTTCATTTTGTGCTAAATGGCTGCAAGGGGAAATAATACAGAGTTAATTATAGAGGTCGATAAGTATCTCACAACTACACTAGCCCCATGTAACTTTAAAAAAATGCTAAAAGAGCTACTCCATTCTCTGTTTGCCTTATTGATTAGCTTTTTATTTCAAGGATAAAAAAATAGTGATGCAGAGCCACAGGGCTGTTTGATGCTCTGGCCAATATGCACAAGAGCTGTGGTGGGTGCAGAGAGAGCCTGGATTAGGTGCCTTCTTGCTGGGAAGGGACTCTGACTGGTGCCCTAGCTAGCAGATAGTGGTGGTGGCTGCTGGGCAGGATGGCAAAGGCAAGGAAGGCATGCCCCTAAGGGGCAATTCCCTCTGTGGCTAGGTGTGGGTGCTGCATGCGTGGCATCCCCAAATCCATCGGGTTCAAGACTTATAAGGAAGCTGATCACTGCATTCAGTCTCCAAGCTCAGGACTAGCCTCCCCACTCAGATGCCAGTGTAGTGAAAACCCTTCACAGGTATGTCACCGCTGAGCAAACCACTACCCATGCATGGGGGAGGCCTGAGCATGTTAGGCTGAGATCAGGGCTGTCTTAGTAAAAGACCACCAGCCTCCTCCTCCTCAGAGGAGGCAGGCGCTCTGACTGATGTCCTGGCCTGCACTTACAAAAGTGTTTTCCAGAGTCCTCAGTGGCCATGGGCAATCCAGGTGTTTTTAAGAAGCCTTTGAAAAATATTGCCAGTATTTACTCTGCCCAGGTCTTCATCTGCTTAGCGAAAAAGAGGATGTTTTGTAATATTCACACATTTTCTGTCAAACTGGATGAGGAAAAGTTCATGCAACATACAAGTCCTGATTTGGACTGAAAGATCAACTTTAAATTCATGAGATGGATTAGAGAGCTCAGCTTTAAATTCATGAGTCGGATTAGAAAAATAATCTGTCTAAGAACACTGACAAATTGGGGCTATCAAAAACAGATTTATAACAATGTTTGAGTCTCATGTAAGTCTTAGATCAATTCTTTATTGATTTTATTCAATTGGCTCTTCACAAAATATGCCTGTGGGGAGTTAAACTTGCCTTTACTTTCCTATAGCAATCCCTGTGCTGAATAAGAAGAGATATAAACACTCTGGTTATTAGGAGTCTCTTTTACAGAAGCCCTCACAGACCTACTTTGTTAAAAAAAAAAAAAAAAAAACACT